>NW_027206695.1:113736-219624 GCF_032191515.1 Phaenicophaeus curvirostris
CCTGTCCCCCCTCCCCCCTGTCCCCCCCCCGGCGCAGCCCTGGGGCTGCCCTTGAGGAATAAGCCACGCCCCCTTGGCGCAAGCCACGCCCCCATCATAGGCCACGCCCCCTCCCCATAGGCCACGCCCCCTCCCCACAGGCCACGTCCCTACGCATAAGCCACGCCCCTCCACCTAAGCCACGCCCCCTCCGCCGAAGCCACGCCCCCATAGGCCACGCTCCCTCCCCATAGGCCACGCCCCCTCCGACTTAAGCCACGCCCCTCCCATAAACTACACCTCGTCTAAAGCCACGCCCCCTCCACCTAAGCCACGCCCCCATAGGCCGCGCTCCCTAGCCATAAGCCACGCCCCCACAAAGGTCACGCTCCCTATCCATAAGCCACGCCCCCTCCCGCCTAAGCCACGCCCCCTCCCATAGGCCACGCTCCCTACCCATAACCCACGCCCCCGTCTCCTAAGCCACGTCTCTCCCCATAGGCAACGCCCCCTGTCGGCTAAGCCACGCCCTATCGCCATAGGCCACGTCCCTGTCCATAAGCCACGCCCACTCCCAATAGGCCACGCCCCTCCCCATAAAGCCACGCGCTGACGTCTAAGCCACGCCCCTCCTGCCATAAGCCACGCCCCCTCCCGCCTAAGCCACGCCCCTACCCATAGGCCACGCCCCCGACCTAAGCCATGCACCTAACCATAAGCCACGCCCCTACCCATAAGCCACGCCACTCCCACCTAAGCCACGCCCCTCCCATAAGCCACGCCCCTCTCACAAGCCACGCCCCTCCCATAGGCCACGCCCACTGTCGCAAAAGCCACGCCCCCTCCCCATAGGCATCGTCCCTCAGCCTAAGCCACGCCCCTCAACATAGGCCGCGCTCCTACCCACAAACCACGCCCCTGTCACCTAAGCCAGGCCCCCTTCCATAGGCCACGCCTCTGTCGTCTAAGCCACCCCCTCCGCTTCAGCCACGCCCCTACCACAAGCCACGCCCCCATAAAGCCGCGCCCCATCCATAAGCCACGCCCCTTTCCACCTAAGCCACGCCCCTTCCCCATAGGCGCCACTCCCTATCCATAAGCCACGCCCCATCCATAGGCCACGCCCCTAAGCCTAAGCCACGCCCCCGCCTAAATCACACCCCATAGTCCACAACACCTACCCATAAGCCACGCCCCCTCCCGCCTAAGCCACGCCCCCTCCCAATACCCAACGTTCTCTATTCATAAGCCACGCCCCTCAGACGAAGCCACGCCCCCGACTAAACCACGCCCCTCCAGCGAAAGCCACGCCCACTCCATTTTAAACTAGGGGCCCCCCCCGCCCCCCAGTCCGAGCCCTCCCTGGTGCTCTGCGGCTCAAGCCACGCCCCCTCGCCGCCAGGCCACGCCCCCTCCCCAAGCCACGCCCCCTCCGAGCCCTCACTCGCTCCTCCATCCCTGGCCACGCCCCTTTTCCCCCTCCCCTTGCCGCGTCGCCGCGCCGGGCCACGCCCCCCCAGCGACCGTTGAGCGGCGTCACGTGACCAAGCCCGCCCGAGCTCCCCGGCCTCCGATTGGCTGCGGCGCTTGGGCCGCGGGCTCCGATTGGCCGAGGGGCCCCCCCGAGGGGGCGGGGCCAGGGCCGGGGCTCGCGCGCCCATTGGCCGCGGGCTCAGTTCGAACCGACGCGGCGGCCATGGCGGCGGCTCCGGGCCCCGCTCTCTCTCGCCTCCCGGTGCGAGCGGCCCGGGCCAAGCGCCCCGCGGCCACGCAGGACGACGACGAGGCGGCGCCCGAGCAGGTGAGGGGAGACCGGGGACCCCGGTTCCTCCCGCAGCCCCGTCCCGGTTCGGCTCCGGGCGGGCTCCGGTTCCCCCCGCCCTCTCGCCCCTCCGGTTGGGCCCCGGTTCCCCCCTCCCCCCCCCGCCCCCCCGGGTCGGGCTCCGGTTCCTCTTTCCTCCCAGCCCTCCCCGGTCGAGCTCCGGTTCCCCCCTCCCCCTCGCCCTTCTCGGTTGGGCTCCGGTTCGATCCCCTGCCCCCCCGTCCCCGGTTCGGCTCCGGTTCCGCCCCGGTTGGGCTCCGGTTCCCCCTCCCCGTCCCGGTTCGACTCCAGTTCGATCCCTTCCCCGCCCTGGTTGGGCTCCGGTTCCGCCCCCGCCCCGGTTCGGCTCCGGTTCAACTCAGTCTCGACTCCGGTTGGGCTCCGGTTCCCCCCTGCCCCCCGTCCCCGGTTCGGGCTCCGGTTCCCCCCTGCCCCCCGCCCCGGTTCGACTCCAGTTCAACTCAGTCTCGACTCTGGTTCGGCTCCGGTTCCATGTTTCCACGTCTCCCCCCACCACACACACTCCGGTTTGGCTCCGGGTCGAATCCGGTTTAACTCCCGCTCTGCTCCGGTTTGACTCTGGATCGACTCTGGATCGAATCCAGTTTTGACTCTGGATCGAATCCGGTTTTGACTCTGGTTCGAATCCAGTTTAACTCGTGCTCTGCTCTGGTTTGACTCCGGATCGAATCTGGTTTGACCCCCGATTCGACTCTGGATCCAATCTGGTTTTGACTCCAGATCGAATCCAGTTTAACTCCCGCTCTGCTCCAGTTTGACTCCGGATCAAATCTGGTTTGACCCTCGATTTGACTCTGGATCGAATCCGGTTCAACTCCTGCTCTGCTCCGGTTTGACTCTGGATTGAATCTGGTTTGACCCCCGATTCGACTCTGGATCGAATCTGGTTTTGACTCCAGATCGAATCCGGTTTAACTCCTGCTCTGCTCCGGTTTGATTCCGGATCGAATCTGGTTTGACCCCTGATTCGACTCCGGATCGAATCCGGTTTTGACTCTGGATCAAATCTGGTTTAACTCCCGCTCTGCTCCCGTTTGACTCTGGATCAAATCTGGTTTGACCCCCAATTCGACTCCAGATCGAATCCGGTTTTGACTCTGGATCGAATCCAGTTCAACTCCCGCTCTGCTCCAGTTTGACTCTGGATCGAATCTGGTTTGACCCTTGATTCGACTCCGGATCGAATCCAGTTTCACCCCCGATTCGAATCCAGTTTGACTCCGGTTCCTCCCGCAGAAGCGGCCCCGGCCCGGCCCGGCTCGTCGGGCTCCGCTCAAGGCGCTCAGCGTGACAGCGGCCGGCAGGGCAGGTGCGGGGCTACTGGGCTACCGGACACAGCTGTGGGGCTACCAGGCTGGGGGGATGGGGCTACTGCATGTGGCTGCTGGGCTAGCAGGCTGGGGGGGACGGGGCTACCAGATGTGGCTGCTGGGCTAGCAGACTGGGGGGGACGGGGCTACAGATGTGGCGACAGGGCTACTGGACAGGGCTGTGGGGCTACCAGACTGGGGTCCCGTGGCTACCAGGTGTGGCTCTTGGGCTACCAGATGTGGCTCCTCGGCTACCAAACTGGGGGACGGGGCTACCAGATGTGGCGATGGGGCTACTGGACAGAGCTGTGGGGCTACCAGACTGGGGTCCCGTGGCTACCAGGTGTGGCTCCTGGGCTACAAGACTGGGGGACAGGGCTACCAGATGTGGCTCCTGGGCTACAAGACTGGGGGATGGGGCTACCAGATGTGGCAACGGGGCTACTGGACAGAGCTGTGGGGCTACCAGACTGGGGGGATGGGGCTACTGCATGTGGCTACTGGGCTACAAGACTGGGGGGATGGGGCTACCAGATGTGGCTCCTGGGCTACAAGACTGGGGGGACGGGGCTACCAGATGTGGCGATGGGGCTACTGGACAGAGCTGTGGGGCTACCAGACTGGGGTCCCGTGGCTACCAGATGTGGCTCCTGGGCTACCAGGCTGGGGGACGGGGCTACCAAACTGGGGGACGGGGCTACCAGATGTGGCAACGGGGCTACTGGACAGAGCTGTGGGGCTACCAGACTGGGGGGATGGGGCTACTGCATGTGGCTGCTGGGCTAGCAGGCTGGGGGGGACGGGGCTACCAGATGTGGCTCCTGGGCTACAAGACTGGGGGACGGGGCTACCAGATGTGGTGACGGGGCTACTGGACAGAGCTGTGGGGCTACCAGACTGGGGTCCTGTGGCTACCAGATGTGGCTCCTGGGCTACCAGACTGGGGGACGGGGCTACCAGATGTGGCAACGGGGCTACTGGACAGAGCTGTGGGGCTACCAGACTGGGGGGATGGGGCTACTGCATGTGGCTCCTGGGCTACAAGACTGGGGGGATTGGGCTACCAGGTGTGGCTCCTGGGCTACCAGACTGGGGGAATGGGGCTACTGGGCTAGCGGGGAGGGGGCTACTGGTTTGGGGGGGGGGTAATGGGACTACTGGGTGTTGAGGGGGCTACTGGGCTGGGGGTCCTGGTAGCCCCCGAGGGGGGGGTGGGTCGCTGCTCACCCTGCCCGCCCCCCCCCAGGACCCCAGAAGGCGGCGTCGGTGGCAACTGCCCCTCGAGCAGGTGAGGGGGGGGGCAATGTCCCCCCCTTGTCCCCAAGCCCCTCCCTGTGGTGTCCCCAAGCCCCCCCCTTGTCCCTGACCCCCCCCATGTCCCCGTCCCCTTGTCCCCAAGCCCCCCCCATGGCTCTGACCCCCCCATGTCCCCGTCCCCTTGTCCCCAAGCCCCCCCCATGGCCCTGATCCCCCCCATGTCCCCGTCCCCTTGTCCCCAAGCCCCCCCCATGGCCCTGACCCCCCCCATGTCCCCGTCCCCTTGTCCCCAAGCCCCCCCTCATGGCCCTGACCCCCCCCCCATGTCCCCGTCCCCTTGTCCCCAAGCCCCCCCCATGGCCCTGACCCCCCCCTTGTCCCCATCCCCTTGTCCCCAAGCCCCCCCCCAGCCCCTCTTTGGTGTCCCCAAGCCCCCCCCAAGCCCCTCTTTGGTGTCCCTAAGCCCCTCTTTGGTGTCCTCAAGCCCCCCCCAAGCCCCTCTTTGGTGTCCCCCCAGCCCCCCCAGCCCCTGTTTGGTGTCCCCAAGCCCCCCCTAAGCCCCTCTTTGGTGTCCCCCAGCCCCTCCCAGCCCCCTCTTTGGTGTCCCCAACCCCTCTTTGGTGTCCCCCAGCCCCCCCTAAGCCCCTCTTTGGTGTCCCCCAGCCCCCCCTAAGCCCCTCTTTGGTGTCCCCCAGCCCCCCCCAGCCCCTCTTTGGTGTCCCCAACCCCTCCCAGCCCCCTCTTTGGTGTCCCCAACCCCTCTTTGGTGTCCCCAAGCCCCCCCCAGCCCCTCTTTGGTGTCCCCAGCCCCCTCTTTGGTGTCCCCAACCCCTCCCAGCCCCCTCTTTGGTGTCCCCAAGCCCCTCTTTGGTGTCCCCCACCCCCCCTTCGACGTCCCTGACCCCCCGTGTCCCCCCCAGGTGCCCCCCCCGCGGCAGCGGCCGCCCCCCCCCGCCCCAAACGTGCCCCCTGGGACCTGCGGGGCCAGGTGAGCGACCTGCAGGCGGCGCTGAGCGGCTGCCGCGACAGGAGCCGCCAGCTGGAGAAGGAGCTCCAGGTTCTCCGCCACGACCTGGACGCCACCCAGCAGGAGCTCCAGGAGCGACGGCGCCTCGAGAGCGACCTCCGCCACCGCCTGGGGTGAGCCGCCGGGGGAAAGGACCGTGGAGACCAGGCCCCACAGCCCCTTCCCGGCTTCTCGAGGCCCTTCCCGGCTTCTCCAGGCCCTTCCCAGCATCTCAGCATCTTGAAATCATGGAATTCTTGGGTTGGAAAAGCTCTTCAAGGTCATTGAGGCCAACCCCATCAATGCCAACCCCAAACCAGGTTCCTCAACCCCTTCCCAGCATCTCAGCACCTTGAAATCATGGAATTGGTTGGGTTGGAAAAGCTCTTTGAGGTCATTGAGGCCAACCCCATCAATGCCACCCCCAAACCAGGTCCCTCAACCCCTTCCCAGCATCTCATTGTCTTGGAATCATGGAATTGGTTGGGTTGGAAAAGCTCTTTGGGGTCATTGAGGCCAACCCCATCAATGCAAACCCCAAACCAGGTCCCTCAGCCCCTTCCCGGGTCCTCCAGACCCTTCCTGGCACCTCCAAGATTTACTTGGAATCATGGAATTGGTTGGGTTGGAAAAGCTCTTCAAGGTCATTGAGGCCAACCCCATCAATGCCAACCCCAAACCAGGTCCCTCAACCCCTTCCCACCATCTCAGCATCTTGGAATCATGGAATTCTTGGGTTGGAAAAGCTCTTCAAGGTCATTGAGGCCAACCCTATCAAAGCCAACCCCAAACCAGGTTCTCTAGGCCCTTCCCAGCATCTCAGCACCTTGAAATCATGGAATTGGTTGGGTTGGAAAAGCTCTTTGAGGTCATAGAGGCCAGACCCATCAAAGCCAACCCCAAACCAGGTCCCTCAACCCCTTCCCACCATCTCAGCATCATGGAATCCCCTTTCCCGCCCTTTTCCCCTCCCCCTTTCCCCTTTCACACACTCACAGATTCATCACAGAATCATGGAATTGGTTGGGTTGGAAAAGCTCTTCGAGGTCATTGAGGCCAACCCCATCAAAGCCAACCCCAAACCAGGTTCCTCAGCCCCTTCCCAGGTTCTCCAGGCCCTTCCCAGCATCTCAGCGTCTTGGAATCATGGAATCGGTTGGGTTGGAAAAGCTCTTCGAGGTCTTAGAGGCCAACCCCATCAATGCCAACCCCAAACCAGGTCCCTCAGCCCCTTCTCAGGTTCTCCAGACCCTTCCTGTAACCTCTTATATTTACTTAGAATCATGGAATTGGTTGGGTTGGAAAAGCTCTTCAACCCCAAACTGGACCTTTCTTGGGTCCTCCAGGCCCTTTCTTGGGTCCTCCAGGCCCTTTCTTGGGTCCTCCAGGCCCTTTCTCGGGTCCTCCAGGCCCTTTCTCGGGTCCTCCAGGCCCTTTCTCGGGTCCTCCAGGCCCTTTCTCGGGTCCTCCAGGCCCTTTCTCGGGTCCTCCAGGCCCTCCTCGGGTCCTCCAGGCCCTCCTCGGGTCCTCCAGGCCCTCCTCGGGTCCTCCAGGCCCTCCTCGGGTCCTCCAAGCTCCATTTCTCTCTGGACACACTTCCACACCTCCATATATTTCTTTGACTCATAGAACGTTTTGCTTGGAAAACCCTTCGAAGGTCCTTGCCCTACCTCAGCCCCGCATCTCAACGCCCTCGAGATGCCTCCAGGCGTGGGGGCTCCCCCCGAGGAGGAAATCCTCGCCCCCAAACCTCCTTTTGAAGCCCCCTGGGGGTGTTTGCAGGGCGGTGGACGCGGAGCTGCTGGGGTGCCGGGAGGGGGCCGAGCGGTGGCAGCGCGAAGCCGAGGAGCTGGCGGCCGAGAAGCGCCGGCTGGCCGACGAGCTGGAGCGGCGAGGGCAGGCGCTGGCGCAGGCGCAGGGCGAGGCCCAGGAGCTGGGCGCCCGCCTGCGCGACACCCAGGTGCGGCCCCGCCCCCCGTTTCCTCCTGCTTCCCCTTCATTTTCCTCCCAGTTTCCCCTCATTTTCCTCCCAGCTTCCCCTCCCCCTTTTCCTCCTGGTTCCCCCTCATTTTCCTCCTAGTTTTCCTCCCGGTTTCCCCTCCCCCTTTTCCTCCCGGTTCCCCCTCATTTTCCTCCCAGTTTTCCTCCCGGTTTCCCCTCCCCTTTTCCTCCCGGTTTCCCCTCCCCTTTTCCTCCCAGTTCCCGCTCATTTTCCTCCCGGTTCCCTCCCCCTTTTCCTCCTGGTTCCCCCTCATTTTCCTCCCAGTTTTCCTCCTGGCTTCCCCTCCCCCTTTTCCTCCTGGTTCCCCCTCATTTTCCTCCCAGTTTTCCTCCTGGCTTCCCCTCCCCCTTTTCCTCCTGGTTCCCCCTCATTTTCCTCCCAGTTTTCCTCCCGGCTTCCCTCCCCCTTTTCCTCCCGGTTTCCCCTCCCCCTCTTTTCCTCCCAGATTCCCCCCCTCATTTTCCTCCCGGTTTCCCCTCATTTTCCTCCCAGCTTCCCCTCCCCCTTTTCCTCCTGGTTCCCCCTCATTTTCCTCCCAGTTTTCCTCCCGGTTTCCCCCCCTCATTTTCCTCCCGGTTTCCCCCCCTCATTTTTCTCCCGGTTTCCCCCCCTCATTTTCCTCCCGGTTTCCCCCCCTCATTTTCCTCCCGGTTTCCCCCCCTCATTTTCCTCCCGGTTTCCCCCCCTCATTTTCCTCCCGGTTTCCCCCCCCTTTTCCTCCCGGTTTCCCCCCCCTTTTCCTCCCGGTTCCCCCTCCCCTTTTCCTCCCGGTTCCCCCTCCCCTTTTCCTCCCGGTTCCCCCTCCCCTTTTCCTCCCGGTTCCCCCTCCCCTTTTCCTCCCGGTTTCCCCCCCCCCCCTCATTTTCCTCCCGGTTTCCCCCCCCCCCTCATTTTCCTCCCGGTTTCCCCCCCCTCATTTTCCCCCCCGGTTTCCCCACCTATTTCCCCCCCGGTTTCCCCACCTATTTCCCCCCCGGTTTCCCCACCTATTTCCCCCCCGGTTTCCCCACCTATTTCCCCCCCGGTTTCCCCACCTATTTTCCCCCCCGTTCCACCCCCTCTTTTCCTCCCCGTTCCACCCCCTCTTTTCCTCCCCGTTCCACCCCCTCTTTTCCCCCCCGTTTCCCCTCCCCTTTTCCCCCCCGTTTCCCCTCCCCTTTTCCCCCCCGTTTCCCCTCCCCTTTTCCCCCCCGTTTCCCCTCCCCTTTTCCCCCCGGTTTCCCCTCCCCTTTTCCCCCCGGTTTCCCCTCATTTTCCTCCCGGTTTCCCCTCATTTTCCTCCCGGTTTCCCCTCATTTTCCTCCCGGTTTCCCCTCATCTTCCGCCCGGTTTCCCCTCATCTTCCGCCCTTTTCCCCTCATTTTCCTCCCGGTTTCCCCTCATTTTCCTCCCGGTTTCCCCTCATCTTCCGCCCGGTTTCCCCTCATCTTCCGCCCGGTTTCCCCTCATCTTCCGCCCTTTTCCCCTCCCCCTTTCCCGCCCTTTTCCCCTCCCCCTTTCCCGCCCTTTTCCCCTCCCCCTTTCCCGCCCTTTTCCCCTCCCCCTTTCCCGCCCTTTTCCCCTCCCCCTTTCCCGCCCTTTTCCCCTCCCCCTTTCCCGCCCTTTTCCCCTCCCCCTTTCCCGCCCTTTTCCCCTCCCCCTTTCCCGCCCTTTTCCCCTCCCCCTTTCCCGCCCTTTTCCCCTCCCCCTTTCCCGCCCTTTTCCCCTCCCCCTTTCCCGCCCTTTTCCCCTCCCCCTTTCCCCTTTCACACACTCACAGAGTCACCAGGTTGGCGGAGACCCCCAGGATCATGGAGTCCAACCATCCCCATCGATCACTGACCCGTGTCCCTCAGCGCCTCGTCCTCCCGGCCCTTAAACCCCTCAGGGAAGGGGACTCGACCCCCTCCCTCTTCCAGCTCCCAACGACCCTTTCCATGAAGAATTCCATCCTGCTGTCCATCCTGAGGCTCCCCTGGTGGAGCTTGAGGCCGTTCCCTCTCGTCCTGTCCCCTGGCCCTTGGGAGAAGAGCCCAGCTCCCTCCTCTCCACAACCTCCTCTCAGGGAGTTGGAGAGAGCAACGAGGTCTCCCCTCAGCCTCCTCTTCTCCAGGATGAACCATCCCAGGTCCCTCAGACGTGTCCTCCAGCCCCTTCCCCAGCTCCGTTCCCTTCTCTGGCCTCGCTCCAGCCCCTCCACATCCTCCTTGTGGGGAGGGGCCCAGCACTGCCCCCAGGACTCGAGGTTGGGTCTCCCCAGAGGGAGAAGAACCTCCCTGGCCCTGCTGGCCACGCCGGGGCTGCTCCAAGCCAAGATGCCCTTGGCCTCCTTGGCCCCCTGGGCCCCTGCTGGCTCCTGGTCAACCAACCCCTCCAGGTCCTTCTCCTCCAGGGACCTTTCCAGCTCCTTTTCTCCTGGTCTGGAGCTGCTCGGGGTTGTTGTGCCCCAAGTGCCTGGTTGAACCTCATCCCGTTGGTCTCAGCCCACGGATCCAGCCTGTTCCGATCCCTTTGGAGCCCCCCGACCGTCCCCCTTTCCCCGCTCCCCGTTCCCACTGGCTCCCGTTTCTGCTCAGACGCGGCTGGGGCTCTCGGAGCGGCTCCTGGCTCAGGAACGCGCCCGCGTCGCGGAGCTGGAGGAGCAGGCGTCGCAGCGGGAGCAGCGCCTGGCACAGCAGGAGGAGCAGCTCCACGGGCTGGAGATGGAGCGGCGCGGCCTCCACAACCTCATCCAGGAGCTCAAGGTGGGACCCCAGCGGCAACTTTTGGGGGGCAAAACGACCCCCCCCCGACTCCTTCCACCCCCGAACCCCCAAATCCCCCTTGAGAACCCAAAAACCACCTCCCTGAGCCCTCAAATCCCCTCTGAGAACCCCCAAACCAGCTCCCTGAACCTCAAGAACCCCAAAACCAGTCCCCTGAGTCTCCAAATCCTTCTTGAGAACCCCAAAACCAGCTCCCTGAGCCCTCAAATCCCCTCTGAGAACCCCCAAACCAGCTCCCTGAACCTCAAGAACCCCAAAACCAGTCCCCTGAGTCTCCAAATCCTTCTTGAGAACCCCAAAACCAGCTCCCTGAGCCCTCAAATACCCTCTGAGAACCCCCAAACCAGCTCCCTGAACCTCAAGAACCCCAAAACCAGTCCCCCAAGCCCCCAAATCCCCTCTGAGAGCCCCGAAATCACCCCCTGAGCCCCCAAATTCTCGCTGAGAGCCCTGAAATCACCCTCTGAGCCCAAGACTTGCCCTGGTAACCCCAAAACCAGCTTCCTGAAACCCCAAATTCCCTTTGAGAACCCCAAAACCATTTCCCTGAACCCCCGAATTCCCCGGCAAACTCCAAAACCAGTCCACTGAGCCCCTAAATCCCCTCCGAGAGCCCCCAAATCACCCCCTGAGCCCCCAAATCCCCGCTGAGCGCCCCAAAATCACCCGCTGAGCCCCCAAATCCCTGCTGAGAGCCCCGAAATCACCCCCTGAGCCCCCAAATCCTCGCTGAGAGCCCCAAAATCACCCCCTGAGCCCCCAAATCCCTGCTGAGAGCCCCGAAATCACCCCCTGAGCCCCCAAATCCCCTCTGAGAGCCCTGAAATCACCCCCTGAGCCCCAAAACCCCTGCTGAGAGCCCTGAAATCACCCTCTGAGCCCCAGACTTGCCCTGGTAACCTCAAAACCAGCTTCCCGAAACCCCAAATTCCCTTTGAGAACCCCAAAACCATTTCCCTGAACCCCCAAATTCCCCGGCAAACTCCAAAATCCCCTCTGAGAGTCCCCAAATCCCCTCTGAGAGCCCCAAAATCACCCCCTGATCCCCGAAATCCCCGCAAAAACCCCGAAC
Organism: Phaenicophaeus curvirostris; assembly: GCF_032191515.1. Lineage (NCBI taxonomy): Eukaryota > Metazoa > Chordata > Aves > Cuculiformes > Cuculidae > Phaenicophaeus > Phaenicophaeus curvirostris. The sequence continues at coordinate 124,950 of NW_027206695.1, forward strand.
CCAGTTCCCTGACACCCCAAATCACTCCCTGAACCCCCAAATTCCCGTTTCCGCAGGGCAACATCCGCGTTTTCTGCCGCGTGCGCCCGGTGCTGCCGGAGGAAGCCGAGAGGCAGAAGGAGCTGCACCACCTCCACTTCCCTCCCGAGGATCGCACGGCGCTCGTGCTCTCCCGCCCGGATGAGGTGAGAAAGGCAGGTTTTGGGGTCCCCCCCGTTTAATTTGGGGGGGTTCCTCGTGAAGATGGGGCTCCCCAAACCCCTCTCGCTCTCCCCCAAAGTCCCACATCGGCCGCGAGCGCCGCGGCGACGTCCGCTACGACTTCAGCTTCGACCGCGTCTTCGCGCCGAGCGCGTCCCAGCGGGAGGTGTTCGAGGAGATCGCGCTCCTCGTGCAGGTAGGGGGGGCCCCGTACCCCAAAAACCCCACCCTGACACCCCCAAATCCAGCCCCCCAGCACCCCTAAACCCATAGTGGGCCTGAACCCCCAAATCTCTCTCTGAGACCCACGCAAACCAGCTCCTTCACCCCCCCAAACCAGCTCCTTCACCCCCCAAATCCCCCCTGAACCCCATAACCAGCCCCCTGAACCCCCAAATCCCTTCTGAGAGCCCTAAAATCAGCTCCCTGGCCTCTCAAATCCCTCTGTGAACCCCAAAACCGGTTCCCCGACCAACCAAATCCCCTTGAGAGCCCCAAAATCTCCCCCTCAAACGCCAGATCCCTCTCTCAGACCCCCCCAAACCAGCTCCCTAACCCCCCAAATCAGCTTATTGACCCCCCCAACCCCACTAAGAACCCCCAAAACAGCTCCCTGATCCCCCAAATCCCCCCAAGAACCCCCAAACCAGCTCTCTGGTCCCCCAGATCCCCCCAAGAACCCCCAAGCCAGCTCCCTAACCCCCCAAGAACACCCAAATCACCTCCCTGGCTCCCCAAATCCCCCCAAGAACCCCCAAACCAGCTCCCTGACCCCCCAAGCTCCTCCTAGAACCCCCAAACCAGCTCTCTGAACCCCCAAATCCCCCCTAGCACCCCCAAACCAGCTCCGTGACCCCCTGAAACCAGTTCCTTGACCCTTCAAGAACCCCCAAACCAGCTCCCAGACCCTCCAAATCCCCCCAAGAACCACCAAACCAGCTCCCTGACCCATCAACACCCCCTAGAACCCCCAAACCAGCTCCCTGACCCCCCAAATCCACTCAAGAACCCCCAAACCAGCTCCCTGACCCCTCAAATCCCCCCAAGAACCCCCAAACCCGCTCCCTGACCCTCCAAATCCCCCCAAGAACCCCCAAACCAGCTCCATGACCCTCCAAATCCCCCCAAGAACCCCCAAACCAGCTCCCTGACCCCCCCAAATCCCCCCGAGAACCCCCAAACCAGCTTCTTGACCCATCAACCCCCCCTAGAACCCCCAAACCAGCCCTCTAAACCCCCAAATCCCCCCAAGAACCCCCAAACCAGCTCCCTGACCCCCTGAAACCAGTTCCGTGACCCTTCAAGAACCCCCAAACCAGCTCCCTGACCCCCCAAGCCCCACCTAGAACCCCCAAACCAGCTCTCTGAACCCCCAAATCCCCCCGAGAACCCCCAAACCAGCTCTGTGACCCCCTGAAACCAGTTCCATGACCCCCCAAGAACCTGCAAACCTGCTCCGTGATCCCCCTACCCCCGCAAGAACCCCCAAACCAGCTCCCTGACCCTCCAAATCCCCCCTAGAACACCCAAACCAGCTCCCTGACCCCCTGAAACCAGGTCCGTGACCCTTCAAGAACCCCCAAACCAGCTCCCTGATCCCCCAAGAACCCCCAAACCAGCTCCGTGACCCCCTGAAACAAGTTCAATGACCCTTCAAGAACCCCCAAACCAGCTCCCTGATACCCCAGAACCCCCAAACCTGCTCCCTGATCCCTCAGCCCCCCTAGAACCCCCAAACCAGCTTCCAGACCCTCCAAATCCCCCCTAGAACCCCCAAACCAGTTCCCAGACCCTCCAAATCCCCCCTGGAACCCCCAAATCAGCTCCCTGACCCCCTGAATCCAGTTCTGTGACCCTTCAAGTACCCCCAAACCAGCACCCTGATCCCTCAGCCCCCCCTAGAACCCCCAAACCAGCTCCATGACCCTCCAAATCCCCCCAAGAACCCCCAAACCAGCTCCCTGACCCCCCAAATCCCCCCCAGAACCCCCAAACCAGCTCCCTGACCCATCAACCTCCCCCTAGAACCCCCAAACCAGCTCCATGACCCTCCAAATCCCCCCAAGAACCCCCAAACCAGCTCCCTGACCCCCCCAAATCCCCCCAAGAACCCCCAAACCAGCTCCCTGACCCCCCAAGCTCCTCCTAGAACCCCCAAACCAGCTCTCTGAACCCCCAAATCCCCCCTAGCACCCCCAAACCAGCTCCCTGACCCCCTGAAACCAGTTCCTTGACTCTTCAAGAACCCCCAAACCAGCTCCCTGATCCCCCAAGAACCCCCAAACCAGCCCCCAGACCCTCCAAATCCTTCCTAGAACCCCCAAACCAGCTCCCTGACCCCTCAGACCCCCCCTAGAACCCCCAAACCAGCTCCCTGACCCCCCCTGAACCCCGCAGTCGGCGCTGGACGGGTACCACGTCTGCATTTTCGCCTATGGACAAACGGGCAGCGGGAAAACCTACACCATGGAGGGGCCGGACACGCAGGACCCCGAAACGTGGGGCGTGATCCCCCGGGCCGTGCGCCGCATCTTCCGGGGGGCCCGGGACCTGGCCGAGAAGGGCTGGGAGGTGAGCGAAAACCACCCTTAATCCCACTTTTGGGGTGAAATCGGAGGGTTTGGGGGTGATGCTGGTAGAAAATGGTGGGTTTTCACTCCTTTCTCAGCCTGTAATCCCAGTTTTAGGGCAAAAATGGGGATTTGGGGGCTGATATTGGTGGTGAATCGTGGTTTTTCATACTCTTCCCATCCTATAATTCCAGTTTTGGGGGGTTTGAGGCTGATGCCTGCGGAAAAAGGCTGCAAAGTGAGCGAAAAAACATCGTTACTCGCGGTTCTGGGGTGAAATTGGGGGTTTTGGCGTTGATGCTGGTAGAAAAAAGCTGGGAAGGGAGTTCAAAAACATCATTAAACCCATTTTTGGGGTGAAATTGGGGGTTTTGAGGCTGATGCTGGTGGAGAAAAGCTGGGAAGGGAGTTAAAAAACATCATTAAACCCATTTTTGGGGTGAAATTGAGGGTTTTGAGGCTGATGCTGGTAGAAAAAAGCTGCGAAGGGAGTTAAAAAAATAATTAAACCCATTTTTGGGGTGAAATTGGGGGTTTTGAGGCTGATGCTGGTGGAGAAAAGCTGGGAAGGGAGTTCAAAAACATCATTAAACCCATTTTTGGGGTGAAATTGGGGGTTTTGAGGCTGATGCTGGTGGAGAAAAGCTGGGAAGGGAGTTCAAAAACATCATTAAACCCATTTTTGGGGTGAAATTGGGGGTTTTGAGGCTGATGCTGGTGGAGAAAAGCTGGGAAGGGAGTTCAAAAACATAATTAAATCCATTTTTGGGGTGAAATTGGGGGTTTTGAGGCTGATGCTGGTGGAGAAAAGCTGGGAAGGGAGTTCAAAAACATCATTAAACCCATTTTGGGGGTGAAATTGGGGGTTTTGAGGCTGATGCTGGTAGAAAAAAGCTGGGAAGGGAGTTCAAAAACATCATTAAACCCATTTTTGGGGTGAAATTGAGCGTTTTGAGGCTGATGCTGGTGGAGAAAAGCTGGGAAGGGAGTTAAAAAAATAATTAAATCCATTTTTGGGGTGAAATTGAGGGTTTTGAGGCTGATGCTGGTGGAGAAAAGCTGGAAAGGGAGTTGAAAAAATAATTAAACCCATTTTTGGGGTGAAATTGAGGGTTTTGAGGCTGATGCTGGTGAAGAAAAGCTGGGAAGGGAGTTCAAAAAATAATTAAATCCATTTTGGGGGTGAAATTGGGGGTTTTGAGGCTGATGCTGGTAGAAAAAAGCTGGGAAGGGAGTTCAAAAACATCATTAAACCCATTTTTGGGGTGAAATTAGTGGATTTTGGGGCTCACGAGGCCGGGGCCGGTGCACAGTATGATTTCAGTGCCAGCTTCTTGGAGATCTACAACGAAGCCGTGCGGGATCTGCTGGGCGCGAGGCCCGAGCGCGGCGCCGAGCTCGAGATCCGCAGGGTCAGCGCCGCCAGCGAGGAGCTTCACGTCCCCAACCTGCGCTGCGTCCCCGTCGCCTCCGAGGAGGAGGTGAGAGCACCCTCTGCACCCCAAAAACCACCTCTGGACCCGCTGCGTCCCCTTAGAAAGGCTCCTGCTCCTCTTTTCCCCCCTAAAATGGCTCTTCCAGCCCCAAAAAGGCCCCTGTGGCCCCTCATCCTCCCTAAAAAGGCTCTTCCAGCCCCAAAAAGGCCCCTGTGGCCCCTCATCCCCCCTAAAATGGCTCTTCCAGCCCCAAAAAGGCCCCTGTGGCCCCTCATCCCCCCTAAAAAGGCTCCTCCAGCCCCAAAAAGGCCCCTGTGGCCCCTCATCCCCCCTAAAATGGCTCTTCCAGCCCCCAAAAGGCCCCTCTGCTCCCCTTTTCAGCCCTGAAATGGCCCCTGCACCCCAAAAAAGGCCCCTGCGGCCCCCCTGCACCCCCAAAACCAGCCCCAGGGAACCCCCAGTCCCCCCAAATCCCCCTGATACCCCCAAACCCAACCTTCTTCTCTCCCTACATCCCCCCATGACGCCCCAAACCAGCCCCAGCGACCCCCGATACCCCCAAATCACCCCAGAGACCCCTAAACCCAGCCCCCTCCCCCTCCAAATCCCCCATGACACCCCAAAACCAGTTCCAGGGACCCCCCAGTCCCCCCAAATCACCCCGATACCCCCAAACCCAACATTCTTCTCTCCCTACGTCCCCCCATGATGCCCCAAAACCAGCTCTAAGATCCCCAGATCCCCCATGACACCCCAAAACCAGCTCCAGAGACCCCCCAGTCCCCCCAAATCCCCCTGATCCCCCCAAACCCAACCTTCTTCTCTCCCTACGTCCCCCCATGACGCCCCAAAACCAGCCCCAGCGACCCCCGATACCCCCAAATCACCCCAGAGACCCCCAAACCCAACCCCCTCCCCTTCCAAATCCCCCATGACACCCCAAAACCAGCTCCAGAGACCCCCCAAATCCCCCCGATACCCCCAAACCCAACCTTCTTCTCTCCCTACGTCCCCCCATGACGCCCCAAAACCAGCCCCAGCGACCCCCGATACCCCCAAATCACCCCAGAGACCCCTAAACCCAGCCCCCTCCCCCTCCAAATCCCCCATGACACCCCAAAACCAGCTCTACGATCCCCAGATCCCCCTGCGACACCCCAAAACCAGCTCCAGAGACCCCCCAGACCCCCGAAATCCCCCTGATCCCCCCAAACCCAACCTCCTTCTCTCCCTAAGTCCCCCCATGACACCCCAAAACCAGCCCCAGTGACCCCGGAGACCCCTAAACCCAACCCCGTCCCCCTCCAAATCCCCCATGACACCCCAAAACCCGCGCCAGAGACCTTCAAGCCCCCCAAATCCGCTCCCTGAGCCCCCGAATCCCCCCGGTACCTCCAAACGCGGCCCCCTCCTCACCCCGAATCGCCCCTGGGTGGCTTCGGGGTGACTCGGGGGGTCCCTGTGTCCCCCCCCCAGGTTTTGGGGTTGCTGCAGACGGCGGCCACCAACCGCTCGGTGGCGCGGACGGCGCTGAACGACCGCTCGTCGCGCAGCCACAGCGTCTTCCAGCTCCGCATCCGCGGCGTCAACGCCGCCCGGCACCTCCGCTGCTCCTGTGAGGGACCCCGAAAATTTGGGGGTGTCAGAGAGCTATGGAGGGGGGGAGCTAGGGGGTTATTTGGGGGTGTTTGGGGCTTTCAAAGGGCTTTGGGGGGATTAGGGGGTGATTCGGGGGGCTCTGTGACTGGTTTGGGGGGGTTTGAGGGGGATTTTGGGGGGTCTGGAGGTGATTTGGGGGTGTCGGGGGGACTTTGGGGGGGTCTGGGCTGGTTTTGGGGGTGACAGGGGGGATTTGAGGGTCCTTATGGCTGGTTTTGGGGTGTCACGGGGGACTTAGGGAGAGAAGAAGGTTGGGTTTGGGGGCATCACGGGGATTTGGGGGGTCTCTGGAGCTGGTTTTGGGGTGTCGCAGGGGGATCTGGGGATCTTAGAGCTGGTTTTGGGGGGTCAGGGGGTTGGGGAGACTAGGAGGTGATTTGGGGGTCTCCATGACTCGATTTGCAGGGTCTGGGGGTGTCAGGGAGGACTTTGAGGGGTCTGGCCTGGTTTTGGGGTACTAAGGGGTGATTTGGGGGTTTCTGTGACTGGTTTGGGGGGGATCAGGGAGGATTTAGAGGATCTGGGGGGGATTTGGGGGTCCCGATGGCTGGTTTTGGGGGTCTCAAAGGAGTTTGGGGGAGCTAGGGGGTGATATGGGGGTGCCGGGAGGGGGTTGGGGGGGACTAAGGGGTGATTTGGGGGTCTCTGTGACTGGTTTTGGGGATGTTGAGGGATTTTGGGGGGTCTGAGGGGGATTTTTGGGGGTCTGGAGGGGATTTGGGGGTGTCAGGGGGGACTTTGGGGGGTCTGGGCTGGTTTTGGGGGTGACAGGGGGGATCTTGGGGGACTAGGGGGTCTCCCTGACTGGATTTGCAGGGTCTGGGGGTGATTTGGGGGTGTCAGGGGGGACGCTGGGCTGGTTTTGGGGGTGTCAAGGGGGATTTAGGGGTCTCTGAGCTGGTTTGGGGGGAACTAGGGGCTTATTTAGGGGGCTCTGGGCTGGTTTTGGGGGGATCAGGGGGTGATTTGGGGGTCTCTGGGCTGGTTTTGGGGGGATCAGGCGGGATTTGGGGGTCTCTGGGCTGGTTTGGGGGGGATCAGGGGGTGATTTGGGGGTCTCTGGGCTGGTTTGGGGGGGATCAGGGAGGATTTGGGGGTCTCTGGGCTGGTTTGGGGGGAGATCAGAGAGGATTTGGGGGTCTCTGGGCTGATTTTGGGGGTGTCAAGGGGGATTTGGGGGTCTCTGGGCTGCTTGGGGGGGGATCAGGGAGGATTTGGGGGTCTCTGGGCTGGTTTTGGGGGGATCAGGGGGGATTTGTGGGTCTCTGGGCTGGTTTTGGTGGGTCTAGGGGGTGATTTGGGGGTCTCTGGGCTGGTTTTGGGGGTGTCAGGGAGGATTTGGGGGGGATCAGGGAGGATTTGGGGGTCTCTGGGCTGGTTTTAGGGGGATCAGAGAGGATTTAGGGCATCTGGGGGTTATTTGGGGGTCTCTGGGGCTGGTTTTGGGGGTGTCAAGGGGGATTTGGGGGTCTCTGGGCTGGTTTTGGGGGGATCAGGGAGGATTTGGGGGTCTCTGGGCTGGTTTTAGGGGGATCAGGGGTGATTTGGGGGTCTCTGGGCTGGTTGGGGGGGGATCAGAGAGGATTTGGGGGTCTCTGGGCTGGTTGGGGGGGATCAGAGAGGATTTGGGGGTCTCTGGGCTGGTTTGGGGGGGATCAGGGAGGATTTGGGGGTCTCTGGGCTGGTTTTGGGGGGATCAGGGAGGATTTGGGGGTCTCTGGGGCTGGTTTGGGGGTCTCTGGGCTGGTTTTATTGGGTCTAGGGGGTGATTTGGGGGTCTCTGGGCTGGTTTTTGGGGTGTCAAGGGGGATTTGGGGGTCTCTGGGCTGGTTTTGGGGGGATCAGGGAGGATTTAGGGCATCTGAGGGTTATTTGGGGGTCTCTGGGGCTGGTTTTGGGGGTGTCAAGGGGGATTTGGGGGTCTCTGGGCTGGTTTTGGGGGGATCAGGGAGGATTTGGGGGTCTCTGGGCTGGTTTTAGGGGGATCAGGGGTGATTTGGGGGTCTCTGGGCTGGTTGGGGGGGGATCAGAGAGGATTTGGGGGTCTCTGGGCTGGTTGGGGGGGGATCAGAGAGGATTTGGGGGTCTCTGGGCTGGTTTGGGGGGGATCAGGGAGGATTTGGGGGTCTCTGGGCTGGTTTTGGGGGGATCAGGGAGGATTTGGGGGTCTCTGGGGCTGGTTTGGGGGTCTCTGGGCTGGTTTTATTGGGTCTAGGGGGTGATTTGGGGGTCTCTGGGCTGGTTTTTGGGGTGTCAAGGGGGATTTGGGGGTCTCTGGGCTGGTTTTGGGGGGATCAGGGAGGATTTAGGGCATCTGAGGGTTATTTGGGGGTCTCTGGGGCTGGTTTTGGGGGTGTCAAGGGGGATTTGGGGGTCTCTGGGCTGGTTTTGGGGGTGTCAAGGGGGATTTGGGGGTCCCTGGGGCTGATTTTGGTGGGTCTAGGGGGTGATTTGGGGGTCTCTGGGCTGGTTTTGGGGGTGTCAAGGAGGATTTAGGGCGACTGAGGGTTATTTGGGGGTCTGTGGACCCCGATTTCGGGGTCCCCCTCCTCAATTTCGGGGTTCCCCCCCTTCCCCAGCGGTGCTGAGCCTGGTGGACCTGGCAGGCAGCGAGCGGCTGGAGAAGTCGCTGGCGCGGGGCGAGCGGCTCCGCGAGACTCAGGCCATCAACACCAGCCTCTCCGCCCTCGCCCGCGTCATCACCGCCCTCGCCAACAAGGTAGGGGGTTTTGGGGGTCCCCCCGGGGGGGTTTGGGGTCCTCCAGAGCTTTTGGGGTCCCCCTGGGGGTCAGGGAGGGACTTGGGGTCCCCAGCAACACCAGCTTCTGCACCTTCGCCATCACCAACCTCACCCACAAGTTAGGGAGTTTTGGGGCTCCTGGTAGGTTTTAGGGGGACTCAGGGTGGTTTGGGGGTGGCTTAAGGGGTTTTGGGGTCCCCCTGGGAGGTTTTGGGGTCCTCCAGAGGTTTTGGGGTGCCCCGGGGGTCAGGGAGGGACTTGGGGTCCCCATCAACACCAGCTTCTGCACGTTCACCATCACCAACAAGGTAGGAGGTTTTAGGGCTCCTGGGAGGTTTTAGGGGGGCTCAGGAGGGAAGCTGGGGGTACTTAAGGAGTTTTGGGGTCCCCCTGGGAGGTTTTGGGGATCCCCTAGAGGTTTTGGGGTGCCCTGGGGGTCAGGGAGGAACTTGGGGTCCCCATCAACACTAGCCTCTGCGCCCTCGTTATCACCGACCTCACCAACAAGGTAGGAAGTCTTTTTGGGGGGGGTCCCTGGGGTTTTTTGGGGGGGTCCCTGGGGTTTTTTGGGGTGCTTAACCCCCCTCCTCTAACTTTGGGGTCCCCACAGGAGCCCCACATCCCCTACCGCAACAGCAAGCTGACCTACCTGCTGCAGAACTACTTGGGGGGCTCCGCCAAGATGTGAGGGGCTGGGGGGGGAGGGATTTTGGGGGGGCTGTGGGGTATTTGGGGGGGCTGGAGTGTGATTTGGGGGGGCTGGGGGTGATTGAAGGGGGTTATGGGGCATTTTGGGGGGGTCTGGGGGGGGGCTTTAGAGTCCTAGTGGGTGTTTTAGGGGGGGGCTTAGTGAGGTCTGAGGTTTGGGGGGGCTGTTTGGGGAGGCTGGGGGGTGATTGGGGGGGCTGTGGGGCATTTTGGGGGGGTCTGGGGGTGCTTTAGAGTCCTAGGGGGTGTTTTAGGGGGGGCTTCGCGAGGTCTGAGGTTTGGGGGGGGCTGTTTGAGGAGGCTGGGGGGTGATTTGGGGGGGCTGGGGGTGGCTGAGGGGGGTTTTGGGGGGGTCTCGGGGTGATTTGGAGTCCTGGGGGGTGATTTGGGGGGTCTGGGGGTGGTTGGTTGGGGGGGTTGGGGGTCTGGGGGTGCATTAGAGTCCTAGGGGGTGTTTTAGGGGGGGCTTAGCGAGGTCTGAGGTTTTGGGGGGGCTGTTTGAGGAGGCTGGGGGGGTGATTTGGGGTGGCTGGGGGTGATTGAAGGGGGTTATGGGGCATTTTGGGGGGGTCTGGGGGTGCTTTAGAGTCCTAGGGGGTGTTTTAGGGGGGGCTTAGCGAGGTCTGAGGTTTTAGGGGGGCTGTTTGGGGGGGCTGAGGGGGCATTTGGGGGGCCTGGGGTGGTTTGGGGGGGGCAATTATGGATTATTTTGGATCCTGGGAGGAGGGGGGGGGGCTGTTCTGGGGGGTTGGGGTTATTTGGGGGGGGCCATGAGGTATTTTGGGGGCTGGGGAGTTTTAGGGTCCCCCCCGACCCCCCTTTTTTTTAACCCCCCAGGTTGATGTTCGTGAATATCTCCCCCCTGGAGGAAAACTTCGCCGAGTCCCTCAATTCCCTGCGATTCGCCAGCCAGGTTTGGGGGGGCTGAAGGGGCTTTTTGGGGTCGGGGGGCAGTTTTGGGGGGGCTGAAGGGGCTTTTTGGGGTCGGGGAGCAGTTTGGGGGGGCCTGAAGGGGCTTTTTGGGGTCGGGGGGGGAAGTTTTGGGGGGCCTGAAGGGGCTTTTTGGGGTCAAGGGGCAGTTGGGGGCATCTGAAGGGGCTTTTTGGGGTCGGGGGGCAGTTTTGGGGGGGCTGAAGGGGCTTTTTGGGGTCAGGGGGCAGTTTTGGGGGGCCTAAAGGGGCGTTTTGGGGTCGGGGGGCAGTTTTGGGGGGCCTGAAGGGGCTTTTTGGGGTCGGGGGGGCAGTTTTGGGGGGCCTGAAGGGGCTTTTTAGGGTCGGGGGGCAGATTTGGAGGGCCTGAAGGGGCTTTTTGGGGTCGGGGGGCAGTTTTGGGGGGCCTGAAGGGGCTTTTTGGGGTCGGGGGGCAGTTTTGGGGGGGCTGAAGGGGCTTTTTGGGGTCGGGGGGACAGTGTTGGGGGGGTGAAGGGGCTTTTTGGGGTCGGGGGGGCAGTTTTGCGGGGGCTGAAGGGGCTTTTTGGGGTCGGGGGGCAGTTTTGGGGGGCCTGAAGGGGCTTTTTGGGGTCGGGGGGGCAGTTTTTGGGGGGCTGAAGGGGCTTTTTGGGGTCGGGGGTCAGTTTTGGGGGGCTGAAGGGGCTTTTTGGGGTCGGGGGGCAGTTTTGCGGGGGCTGAAGGGGCTTTTTGGGGTCGGGGGGCAGTTTTGGGGGGGCTGAAGGGGCTTTTTGGGGTCGGGGAGCAGTTTTGGGGGGGCTGAAGGGGCTTTTTGGGGTCGGGGGGCAGTTTTGGGGGATCTGAAGGGGCTTTTTGGGGTCGGGGGGGCAGTTTTGGGGGGCCTGAAGGGGCTTTTTGGGGTCGGGGGGCAGTTTTGCGGGGGCTGAAGGGGCTTTTTGGGGTCGGGGGAGCAGTTTGGGGGGGGCTGAAGGGGCTTTTTGGGGTCGGGGGGGCAGTTTTGGGGGGGCTGAAGGGGCTTTTTGGGGTCGGGGGGCAGTTTTGGGGGGGCTGAAGGGGCTTTTTGTGGTCGGGGGAGCAGTTTGGGGGGGGCTGAAGAGGCTTTTTGGGGTCGGGGGTAGTTTTGGGGGATCTGAAGGGGCTTTTTGGAGTCGGGGGGCAGTTTTGGGGGGGCTGAAGGGGCTTTTTGGGGTCGGGGGCAGTTTTGGGGGGGCTGAAGGGGCTTTTTGGGGTCGGGGGGCAGTTTTGGGGGGGCTGAAGGGGCTTTTTGGGGTCGGGGGGGCAGTTTTGGGGGGGCTGAAGGGGCTTTTTGGGGTCGGGGGCAGTTTTGGGGGGGCTGAAGGGGCTTTTTGGGGTCGGGGGGCAGTTTTGGGGGGGGCTGAAGGGGCTTTTTGGGGTCGGGGGGGGCAGTTTTGGGGTCCCCCTGGTTCATTTCGGGGTCCCCCCTCTCCCCCAGGTGAACTCGTGCATGGTGGGCACGGCCCACGCCAACAGGAAGTAGCTGTTCCAGGCCCCGCCCCTTCCGGCCCCGCCCCTCCTGGCCCCGCCCCCTCCATTGGTTTTATAATAAAGGTTTTACTGGTTTGCATTAATTAGGTGCTGGCAGGCAGGGGGGACTGGGACGGACTGGGATGGACTGGGTTGACGTCGATGGACTGGGTTGGACTGGGATGGACTGGGCTGAAGTCAGTGGACTGGGCTTGGCATCAGGAGCCGCCTTTGGATGGCTGCTCGGCCTTCGAGCAAGAAACCTGGAGTAAGATCAGGGCTCGACGACGGGTCCTGCACTTGGGGCACAACAACCCCGAGCAGCTCCAGACCAGGAGAAAAGGAGCTGGAAAGGGCCTGGAGGAGAAGGACCTGGGGGGGTTCGTTGACCAGGGGCCCAGGGGGCCAAGGAGGCCAAGGGCATCTGGGCTTGGAGCAGCCCCGGCGTGGCCAGCAGGGCCAGGGAGGTTCTTCTCCCTCTGGGGAGACCCAACCTCGAGTCCTGGGGTCAGTGCTGGGCCCCTCCCCACAAGGAGGATGTGGAGGCTCTGGAGCGAGGCCAGAGAAGGGAACGGAGCTGGGGAAGGGGCTGGAGGACACGTCTGAGGGACCTGGGATGGTTCATCCTGGAGAAGAGGAGGCTGAGGGGAGAGCTCGTTGCTCTCTGCAACTCCCTGAGAGGAGGTTGTGGAGAGGAGGGAGCTGGGCTCTTCTCCCAAGGGCCAGGGGACAGGACGAGAGGGAACGGCCTCAAGCTCCACCAGGGGAGCCTCAGGATGGACAGCAGGATGGAATTCTTCATGGAAAGGGTCGCTGGGAGCTGGAAGAGGGAGGGGGTCGAGTCCCCTTCCCTGAGGGGTTTAAGGGCCGGGAGGACGAGGCGCTGAGGGACACGGGTCAGTGATCGATGGGGATGGTTGGACTCCATGATCCTGGGGGTCTCCGCCAACCTGGTGACTCTGTGAGTGTGTTAAAGGGGAAAGGGGGAGGGGAAAAGGGCGGGAAAGGGGGAGGGGAAAAGGGCGGGAAAGGGGGAGGGGAAAAGGGCGGGAAAGGGGGAGGGGAAAAGGGCGGGAAAGGGGGAGGGGAAAAGGGCGGGAAGAGGGAAGGAGGGAAAGGAGGAAAAGGGAGCGAGGGAAGGGGGAGCGCAAGGAGAAGGTGGAGGGTTTTGAGGTTCTCCAAAGGGATCTGAACAGGCTGGATCTGTGGGCTGAGACCAACGGGATGAGGGTTAACGAGGCCAAATGGCGGGTCCTGCCCTTGGGGCACAACAACCCTGAGCAGCTCCAGACCAGGAGAAAAGGAGCTGGAAAGGACCTGGAGAAGGACACGAGCCAGCAGGGGCCCAGGGGGCCAAGGAGGCCAAGGGCATCTGGGCTTGGAGCAGCCCCGGCGTGGCCAGCAGGGCCAGGGAGGTTCTTCTCCCTCTGGGGAGACCCAACCTCGAGTCCTGGGGTCAGTGCTGGGCCCCTCCCAGGGTTCAGCCTGGAGAAGAGGAGGCTGAGGGGAGACCTCATTGCTCTCTGCAACTCCTTGAGAGGAGGTTGTGGAGAGGAGGGAGCTGGGCTCTTCTCCCAAGGGACAGGACGAGGTGCTAAGCGACATGGGTCAGTGATTGATGGGAAGGGCTGGACTCCATGATCCTGTGGGTCTTTTCCAACCTGGTGATTCTATGATTCTATAACCATCAAGATCTGCCGGAGTGGGAGGCAAACCCAGAGTGACGACGGAATCTCAATATGAGCCTGATCGTTCTCCTTTATTCACAGAATCACAGAATAACCAGGTTGGAAGAGACCCACCGGATCATCGAGTCCAACCGTTCCTATGAAATACACACAACACTCCTTATATCCTTATTCTAGCCGAGCACACGCTAATAAACAACTTATAATTGGTTCTGCTGTGCTGTCCACACGCCTTAAACACTCACAAGATTGGTTAAAAGATGTTAAGCACACGAAGGGGGCCGATACGATGGTCTTGACGTCTTAGGGACCTTCCAGCGCCGAGTTCCTCTTTTCCACACGTGCCCCTTCCCTGCATGTTTTTAACCCACGGGCCTTAAGAAAGACCCCAAAGCCCAACAAGCTACGAGCATGAGAACAAGGGCCATTTCTTCCGTGCTGGCTGCTACTATCGCAGCTTCCCCGGCCGCTCGGCCCAGCGCACACGCAACCCTGGAACCTTTAAGCCCAGGGGGCTCAATTAGAGAAAGAGGCAAACAGGGATTTCACACAGTGCCGGGAGCCGTCGCGGCGCAATCTTTCTCTGCAAGAAGCTCCAACCCTTCCCCAGCTCCTCCGGCCAGGGACACGTTCAGGCCGCGCTGCTCCCTGCAGGGACAGAGGGAGAGACGGTGTCACCCAGGGCCACCTCGGTGTCCCCAGCTCCCGTCGGGCTCCCCCTGTACTGACCCTGAGCTGCCAATCCCCGTGTCGGCGCCTGCAGGGAGAGAAAGAGCCGTGAGCCGCCCGCCCGGCGCTCTGTGCCCCCAGCCGGCCCGGCAGCCTCCGGGAGAGCAGGGCGACGCCGGATTCCCCCTCTTCGCGGGGAAAAGGGGCGGCAAAGCAAGGAGGGGGGATCGGGAAACGCCGGCAGCGGCCTCGAGGCCACCCCGAGCCAGCCGGGCCGCCGGTACTCACTTGATGCCCTGGTGTAGCGCTCCTCCTGCTTCCCTGCGGAGAGAAAGAGGCATCGGCATCGCCGGCACGTCCCTCCCGCAGCCCTCGGCACCACCGGCCGCGGCGCTTTACCTGACTGGAGCTTCCAGAAGGCAATTCCAGCGACGCCGACAAGCAGGACGGCGGCAACCACGGCCCCGACGATGAGGAGGACGTTGTCGGCCCCTCTCTCTGCAGACTCATCCCACGCGTAGAGGCCGGGCTGGGCCAGGCTGGGGTGTTCCACGCGGCACCGGTACTTGGCCTTCTCCTCCGGGCGGATGACGATGGAGGCCGCCGTGTAGAAGGTGCCGTCGCTGTTGGGCACGATGCCGCTCCGCGTGGTGTCCTGGTCCCTCGGATCGTTGTCCCTCAGCCAGCTGACGGAGATGCCCCGCGGGTAGAAGCCGTAAACGCGGCAGCGCAAGGTCAGGAACTCCCCGGCCTTCTTCCCCGACACTCGGACCGTGGGCGGCTCTGGGGAAGGGGTCGGGGTCAGCGTCGGCACACGCCCCCGCGCCGCCCGCTCCCCGTCTCCCCTCACCTTTCCTCTCCAGCACGCTCTGCCCGTAGCTCACATAAACCTTCAATGCTGGGATGCACATGTTCTCCATGTAGTTCTTAAGCCGCTCAGCTTCCATCCCATCCTTCTCCCAATTTATCTTGGTGGCGACTGCCCCGGCGTCCGCCGCGATGAACGTCATGCTGTCCATGTCCCAGGAGATGAAGTCCTTCCCGTCGTAGGCGAACTGCAAATACCCCTTGGTGCCGTTGTTCTCCAGGAGGTCACAGCCGTGCATGCGCTGGACTGTGTGAACTCCTAAAACACGATGTGGGGTGAGGGGCTGCTGCAGAGGGGCCGAGGGGGCTGGGAGCCCTGGGGTGACGACAGCAGCTGGACAAGGGTCGGCACCGTGGGGCAGGAGCTTGGGGGGCAGCGGGGAACTCGCCCAGCCCCACGCAGCCCCCCCCGCTCTCACCCCCACTCTGGTTGTAGCGCTGTCGCAGCGTGTCCAGGTCGATACGGTTAATCTCCTGGTGTCGCTGTCCGGCCTCGGACTCAGTGTCCCAGTGCTGCTGACCCAGGTTGGCCTTCACCCAGTCTGCTCGGGGCACGGCCCTCCTGCTCTCGCTGTCGTAGCGCACGATGAGGTTTCCATCCACGTACCCCACTACCACGAATTCCGGGACCCCCGGGCTGGGGTGAGTCACCGCAACATGGAAATAGTGCAGGGAGTGGAGTCCTGTGGGGACACGGTGGGGGGACAGGGGGGTGACAGGGCGCAGGGAGGGCTGGGGGGCCCTCGGGGAGAGAAGGGGCTGCACAGGGGGTCCTGGAGTCCGGGGGTGGAGATGGTTCAAGGGATGGGGGGAGCAAAGCCCGAGGGGTGCAGGGGGTGTTTCTGAGCCCAGGACAGGGGCGCAGTCTTCAGGGATGAAGGGGGTTCAAAGGATGAGGGGGCTAAAAGGATGGTGGGTCACGAAGCCCAAGTAAAACGGGGTGCAGGGTAGGCCCCTGAGCCCAGGACAGGGGGTGCAGGGGAGTCCTGGTGCCCGGGGGGGTCCCAGTGCCCAGGGACGGGGGGGTCCAAGGGATAGGGGGGTCCCGAAGCCAAAGGAAAAGGGGGTGCAGGGAGTCCCAGAGCCCGGGCCAGGGTCCCGAGCCCCCGGGCCCCCTCTCACCGCTCGCCACGCCGCCCAGGACCGCCAGCAGCAGCCCCGGGGCCGCAGCCCAGCCCGACGCCATCGCGGCCCCGAGCCCGCCCCGAGCCCCCGCCCCGCCCCGCCCGCTCCCATTGGCGGAGCCGCCGCCCGCCGGCCAATGGCGGCCCGGGGCGCCGCGTGACGTCACCGGTCGCCGGGCAGATCCCGGCGCCGAGGGTTGGCGGAAACGAAAGCGAAAGGGAGAGAAGGGAGCGGGGAGCCCCGGGACCCCCCAGCTCCGCACCCGCCGGGGCAGCTCCCAGCTGTTACTGAGACAACTCCCCGCTCCCTTCTCTCCCTTTCGCTTTCGTTTCCGCCAACCCTCGGCGCCGGGATCTGCCCGGCGACCGGTGACGTCACGCGGCGCCCCGGGCCGCCATTGGCCGGCGGGCGGCGGCTCCGCCAATGGGAGCGGGCGGGGCGGGGCGGGGGCTCGGGGCGGGCTCGGGGCCGCGATGGCCTCGGGCTGGGCTGCGGCCCCGGGGCTGCTGCTGGCGGTCCTGGGCGGCGTGGCGAGCGGTGAGAGGGGGCCCGGGGGCTCGGGACCCTGGCCCGGGCTCTGGGACCCCCTGCACCCCCTTTTCCTTTGGCTTCGGGACCCCCCTATCCCTTGGACCCCCCCGTCCCTGGGCACTGGGACCCCCCCGGGCACCAGGACTCCCCTGCACCCCCTGTCCTGGGCTCAGGGGCCTACCCTGCACCCCGTTTTGCTTGGGCTTCGTGACCCACCATCCTTTTAGCCCCCTCATCCTTTGAACCCCCTTCATCCCTGAAGACTGCGCCCCTGTCCTGGGCTCAGAAACACCCCCTGCACCCCTCGGGCTTTGCTCCCCCCCATCCTTTGAACCATCTCCACCCCCGGACTCCAGGACCCCCTGTGCAGCCCCTTCTCTCCCTCCTCCTTCTCAGGGCACCGGGACCCCCATAAAATCCTCTTCCCCGGGCACTGGGACCCCCCTCCCATTCCTCCACCCCGCCCCGCACCCCTTTTTCTGGGCCCCAGAGCTCCCTTCCTTTGATTCCCTTCCTGCCCTCCCCCCCCAGATCTGCTTTTCTTGACCCCAGGGACCCCCTACACCCCCATTTCTGGTCTTCTCGAGTCTCCCACCCCCTGGACCCCCCTGACCTTGATCCCTGGGACCTCCTGGACCCTCATCTCTGGTCATCAAGGCCCCCTGGACCCCCTTTTCCTTCACCCCAGGCTCCCCCTTCTCTCCCCTTCCCCAGAACCAGGACCCCCGCCCAGACCCACCTCCCTCCCCACCCTGAAGCTGCCCCTGAGCCCAGATCTGCTCCCCGAGGCCCCCCCAGCCCTCCCTGCGCCCTGTCACCCCCCTGTCCCCCCACCGTGTCCCCACAGGACTCCACTCCCTGCGCTATTTCCATGTTGCGGTGACTAACCCCAGCCCGGGGGTCCCTGAATTCGTGATCGTGGGGTACGTGGATGGAAACCTCATCGTGCGCTACGACAGCGAGAGCAGGAGGATGGTTCCCCAAGCAGACTGGGTGAAGGCCAACCTGGGTCAGCAGCACTGGGACAGCCAGTCCGAGATCGGACAGGAAATCGAGGAGGTTAACCGCATACACATGGACAGGCTGCAACACCAACACAACCAGAGTGGGGGTGAGAGCGGGGGGGGCTGCGTGGGGCTGGGCGAGTTCCCCGCTGCCCCCCAAGCTCCTGCCCCACGGTGCCGACCCTTGTCCAGCTGCTGTCGTCACCCCAGGGCTCCCAGCCCCCTCGGCCCCCAGGCTGTGAGGGGTCCTGGCCGCCCCAGCCCGGCCCCACAGCACGTGGGCTTCCCTGGTCCCAGATCTGGGGGGGCTGCTGGTCCCCCCGTCCCGTGGCCTTGTGCCCCCCGTGGCCTTTGGGCCCCCAGGGTGCCGTGGGGCTGGTGCCGGGGGGGCTGCCTCGTGGCTTTATGGGACGCGCCGAGCGCTGTGGGCCCCGAGCAGGGCTGGGAGCAGCTCTCGTGCTGGTGCCCGATGCCCCCCAAGCTCTGGGGTTCAACACCGGGGGGCCGTGCCCCCCTGAAGGGCCAGGGCTGCAGCAGCCCCTCACCCCACATCATGTTTTAGGAGTTCACACGATCCAGCGCATGCACGGCTGTGACCTCCTGGAGAACAACGGCACCAAGGGGTATTACCAGGACGCCTACGACGGGAAGGACTTCATCTCCTGGGACATGGACAGCATGACGTTCATCGCAGTGGGCGCCAGGGCAGTCGCCACCAAGATAAGGTGGGAGAAGGATGGGATGGTCGCTGAGAGGTGGAAGAACTCTGTGGTGAACATGTGCATCCCATGGTTGAAGGATTATGTGAGCTACGGGCAGAGCGTGCTGGAGAGGAAAGGTGAGGGGAGACGGGGAGCGGGCGGCGCGGGGGCGTGTGCCGGCGCTGACCCCGACCCCTTCCCCAGAGCCGCCCACGGTCCGAGTGTCGGGGAAGAAGGCCGGGGAGTTCCTGACCTTGCGCTGCCGCGTTTACGGCTTCTACCCACGGGGCATCTCCGTCAGCTGGCTGAGGGACAACGATCCGAGGGACCAGGACACCACGTGGAGCGGCATTGTGCCCAACAGCGACGGCACCTTCTACACGGCGGCCTCCATCGTCATCCGCCCGGAGGAGAAGGCCAAGTACCGGTGCCGCGTGGAACACCCCAGCCTGGCCCAGCCCGGCCTCTACGTGTGGGATGAGTCTGCAGAGAGAGGGGCCGACAACGTCCTCCTCATCGTCGGGGCCGTGGTTGCCGCCGTCCTGCTTGTCGGCGTCGCTGGAATTGCCTTCTGGAAGCTCCAGTCAGGTAAAGCGCCGCGGCCGGTGGTGCCGAGGGCTGCGGGAGGGACGTGCCGGCGATGCCGATGCCTCTTTCTCTCCGCAGGGAAGCAGGAGGAGCGCTACACCAGGGCATCAAGTGAGTACCGGCGGCCCGGCTGGCTCGGGGTGGCCTCGAGGCCGCTGCCGGCGTTTCCCGATCCCCCCTCCTTGCTTTGCCGCCCCTTTTCCCCGCGAAGAGGGGGAATCCGGCGTCGCCCTGCTCTCCCGGAGGCTGCTGGGCCGGCTGGGGGCACAGAGCGCCGGGCGGGCGGCTCACGGCTCTTTCTCTCCCTGCAGGCGCCGACACGGGGATTGGCAGCTCAGGGTCAGTACAGGGGGGGCCCGACGGGAGCTGGGGACACCGAGGTGGCCCTGGGTGACACCGTCTCTCCCTCTGTCCCTGCAGGGAGCAGCGCAGCCTGAACGTGTCCCTGGCCGGAGGAGCTGGGGAAGGGTTGGAGCTTCTTGCAGAGAAAGATTGCGCCTCTTTTTGCATCTCTAATTAAACCCTATAATTATCACAAAATCATAGAATCACTAGTTTGGAAATGACCCGCTGCGTCATCGAGTCCAACCATTCCTATCAGTCACTAATTTATTTGATTCCTTCAATTATTTCATGTAATATTGAGGTTGGAAATGAGCTTTTCACCATTTAGACGCCCTGCGCTCACAATAAACGCTTGGTGCCTCTCGGCGGGTTCTGCCTCCTCGCCCGGTGCCGGGTTGGGTTGGCATCTAGTTGGGTTCCTTCCTTCCAGCCTTGGGACGGGGAGGGGGGTTTGTGCCCCTGACGGTGGTGGGGACATGGTGATGGATCTCGGCGGCGTTGGAAACACAGCGATGGGCTGGACGGTGATGGGGACGTGGTTGTTGTGCCCCGAGTGCAGGACCCGCCATTTGGCCTCGTTAACCCTCATCCCATTGGTGTCAGCCCACGGATCCAGCCTGTTCAGATCCCTTTGGAGAACCTCAAAACCCTCAGCCTTTTCCTTGCGCTCCCCTTTTCCTCGCTCCCTTTTCCCCCTTTTCCCTCCCCCTTTCCCGCCCTTTTCCCCTCCCCCTTTCCCGCCCTTTTCCCCTCCCCCTTTCCCGCCCTTTTCCCCCTCCCCCTTTCCCGCCCTTTTCCCCCTCCCCCCTTCCCGCCCTTTTCCCCTCCCCCTTTCCCCTTTCACAGACTCACAGAGTCACCAGGCTGGCAGAGACCCCCAGGATCATGGAGTCCAACCATCCCCATCGATCACTGACCCGTGTCCCTCAGCGCCTCGTCCACCCGGCTCTTAAACCCCTCAGGGAAGGGGACTCAACCCCTTCCCTCTTCCAGCTCCCAACGACCCTCCCTGTGAAATATTTTTTCCTAATGTCCATCCTGAGGCTCCCCTGGTGGAGCTTGAGGCCGTTCCCTCTCGTCCTGTCCCCTGGCCCTTGGGAGAAGAGCCCAGCTCCCTCCTCTCCACAACCTCCTCTCAGGGAGTTGGAGAGAGCAACGAGTTCTCCCCTCAGCCTCCTCTTCTCCAGGATGAACCATCCCAGGTCCCTCAGACGTGTCCTCCAGCCCCTTCCCCAGCTCCGTTCCCTTCTCTGGCCTCGCTCCAGCCCCTCCACATCCTCCTTGTGAGGGGCCCAGCGCTGACCCCAGGACTCGAGGTTGGGTCTCCCCAGAGGGAGAAGAACCTCCCTGGCCCTGCTGGCCACGCCGGGGCTGCTCCAAGCCAAGATGCCCTTGGCCTCCTTGGCCCCCTGGGCCCCTGCTGGCTCCTGGTCAACCAACCCCCCCAGCTCCTTCTCCTCCAGGCACTTTCCAGCTCCTTTTCTCCTGGTCTGGAGCTGCTCGGGGTTGTTGTGCCCCAAGTGCCTGGTTGAACCTCATCCCGTTGGTCTCAGCCCATGGATCCAGCCTGTTCCGATCCCTTTGGAGCCTCCCGACTCTCCAGCAGATCCACACTTAGCTCAGTGTCACCTCCAAACTCGCTCAGGGTGCCCTCGATGCCTTCATCCAGATCATTGATAAAGACCTTGAACAGGACCCAGCGCTGAGCCCTGAGGAGACCACTTGTCACTGGCCTCCAGCTGGAGTTAACTCCATCTCCCACCCCTCTCTGGGTTCTCCAACCAACCAGTTTCCCTCCCAACTTCCAACTGGTTTTATTCCCCAAATCCTCTGGTTCCCAGCTCCCGTTTTGGCTCCTTGGGGCAGATTTCGGGGGGCAAACGGGTCCCGTTGGGTGCAGGTGGCATCGTGCGATAACGTCTATTTTTGACAACGCCTCCTTTTTTTTTTTATTTTTTTCACTTTCCAGCTGTGCCGGGAAAGCCGACGGCCCCGAAACAGGGGAGGAAAAGTGCAATCGGAGCCGCCCGAGGGTGTCGTCGCCCCGTCTGCCCCTGAGAGATTGGAGGCTGCCGCCCAGTCGGGGCGATAAAAGCTGGCGAGGGCTGAGATGGGACCGAGCTTGGGCTGCGTCCGTGCCAGAGAACGGGGAAAAAGTCCAAAAGAGGAGGTAAAAAAACAAAAGGGGGGGAAAGACGCCAAAAAAGGGGGGAAAAAAACAAAAGAGTGGGAAAGATCCAAAAAAAGTGGGGAAAAAACCCAAAAGAGGAGGAAAGATGCCAAAAAAGGGGGGAAAAAAAAACAAAAGAGGGGGAAAGATCCAAAAAAAGGGGGGAAAAATCCCCAAAGAGGGGGAAAGATGCCAAAAAAGGGGAATAAAAACCCCAAAGAGGGGGAAAGATGCCACAAAAGGGGAAAAAAAAAAAAAACAAAAGAGGGGGAAAGACCCCCAAAAAGGGAAAAAAAAACCCAAAGAGGGGGAAAGACACCAAAAAAGGGGTATAAAACCCCAAAAGAGGGGGAAAGATGCTGAAAAAGGGGAATAAAAACCCCAAAGAGGGGGAAAGATGCTGAAAAAGGGGAATAAAAACCCCAAAGAGGGTGAAAGACGCCAAAAAAGGGGAATAAAAAGCCAAAAGAGGGGGAAAGACGCCAAAAAAGGGGAATAAAAACCCCAAAGAGGGGGAAAGATGCCAAAAAAGGGGAATAAAAAGCCAAAAGAGGGGGAAAGACGCCAAAAAAGGGGAATAAAAACCCAAAAGAGGGGGAAAGATGCCAAAAAAGGGGAATAAAAACCCCAAAAGAGGGGGAAAGATGCTGAAAAAGGGGAATAAAAACCCCAAAGAGGGGGAAAGACGCCAAAAAAGGGGAATAAAAAGCCAAAAGAGGGGGAAAGATGCCAAAAAAGGGGAATAAAATCCCAAAAGAGGGGGAAAGATGCCAAAAAAGGGGAATAAAAAGCCAAAAGAGGGGGAAAGATGCCAAAAAAGGGGGGAAAAAAAACAAAAGAGGGGGAAAGACCCCAAAAAAGGGGAATTAGAACCCCAAAAGAGGGGGAAAGACCCCAAAAAAGGGGGGAAAAAAACCAAAAGAGGGGGAAAGATGCCAAAAAAGGGGAATAAAACCTCAAAATAATGAAAAAATCCAAGCGGAGAAGGCGACGCTGGAGGAAAAGCAGCTGGAGGAGCCCCCGACCGGCCCCGGGGCCACCAAGGAAAAGGCAGGAAGGTTCAACTGGGGGATCGCGGGTGGGGTCGCGTCACCCTGATGTGGTTTTTTTTGGGGGAAAAAGAGGGTTTTGGGCGATTTCCTCATCGCATCGACGAGAGGAGGAGGGGGATTTGTCTTCGCTTTCCCCTTGGGAGCTTCATTTGGGGTTTAAAGGTTGGTCCTTGTCGTTCTTCGGTCCGGGTGGAGGATTTGGGGCGAGAAACAGCTGCCGGGAGGTGAATTTCGGGGTGGTTTTCGCTATTTTACTCCCTCGCTCGCTGCTTTAATTCCTCTTTTTGCAATTTTGCTGGGAAAAGCAGGTGGAAAGCAGCGACTGGTTGGGGTTGGAGCTCCACAACGCGGCTCGTTCCACCGCGTCGGGGCTGTATCACCAATTTCCAGGGGTCGTTGCCAAGGGTGACGCTTGTTTGCACCCAAAACTGGGTCTAGAGGACGGATTCCTTGAGCTTCATCTCCCCAGAGGGAGCTGGATGGGATCTAAGGTCCCTTCCAACCCACCCCATGATTCCAGGGGTGGATGGGAGGAAGGAAGGTTGGAAGGATGGAAGGAAGGTTGGAAGGAAGGAAGGAAGGAAGGAAGGAAGGAAGGAAGGTTGGATAGAAGGAAGGAAGGTTGGATAGAAGGAAGGAAGGTTGGATAGAAGGAAGGAAGGTTGGATAGAAGGAAGGTTGGAAGGAAGGAAGGTTGGATGGGAGGAAGGAAGGTTGGATGGGAGGAAGGAAGGTTGGATGGGAGGAAGGTTGGATGGGAGGAAGGTTGGATGGAAGGAAGGTTGGATGGAAGGAAGAAAGGAAGGTTGGATGGAAGGAAGGTTGGAAGGAAGGAGGGTTGGATAGAAGGAAGGTTGGAAGGTTGGATAGAAGGAAGGTTGGAAGGTTGGATAGAAGGAAGGTTGGAAGGTTGGATAGAAGGAAGGAAGCTTGGATAGAAGGAAGGTTGGATGGAAGGAAGGAAGGTTGGAAGGTTGGATGGAAGGAAGTTTGGAAGGTTGGATAGAAGGAAGGTTGGAAGGAAGGAAGGAACGTTGGGAGGAAGGAAGGAAGGTTGGATGGAAGGAAGGTTGGATAGAAGGAAGGAAGGTTGGATAGAAGGAAGGTTGGAAGGGAGGAAGGTTGGAAGGGAGGAAGGTTGGAAGGGAGGGAGGAAGGTTGGGAGGACGGTTGGATGTCTACGAGCTAGATGGATCCATCCCAACATCCTCCTCGCTTTCATTCCCACCGCACTAATCCAGGAACTCATGGATTTGATCCATCCCCGCGGGGTCTCCTGTGAACAAGCCCAGCGTTTCCTTTCACGATTTTGATGAAACGTGGGGGTTGCCCCCATTTTGCGACCTAAAAACGGGAGAAAAGCCAAGTTGGGGCCTGTTTGAAGGACAAGAACTCGGGTTTATCTGCTCCTTCACCTTCCAGCAGCTCCGGCCGGGAGGGAGGTCGGCGTGGAGGTCATGGCCTTCTCCCTCAAACCGCGGCCATGCACCTGGGACCTCGCCCTGGACTACGAGGAGGTGAAGCAGTTTGAAGGTAACCAGAGAGGAGCCGAGCGCTGGTTCCCGAGGTCCTCTGGGCTGCGTCAAGCTCCCTCTTTGCGGTTCCTCTCCGGCTGGAGCTCCTCCAGCTCCACCTTGTGTCTTCCTGGCTCCTCCAGCCCTGGTCTCCATCTCTCCATTCCTCCATATCCAGCCTTGCCTGGACATTCTCCATGTCTTGGCTCCTCCATCTCTTGGCTCCTCCATCTCCAACCTGGCCTGGAGCTCCTCCATCTCTTGGCTCCTTCATCTCCTGGTTCCTCCATCTCCAACCTGGCCTGGAGCTCCTCCAACTCTTGGCTCCTCCACCTCTTGGCTCCTCCATCTCCAACCTGGCCTGGAGCTCCTCCATCTCCTGGCTCCTCCATCTCCTGGTTCCTCCATCTCCAACCGGGCCTGGAGCTCCTCCATCTCCTGGCTCCTCCATCTCCTGGTTCCTCCATCTCCAACCGGGCCTGGAGCTCCTCTATCTCTTGGCTCCTCTATCTCTTGGCTCCTCCATCTCCTGGTTCCTCCATCTCCTGGCTCCTCCACCTCCAACCTGGCCTGGATCTCCTCCACCTCCCGGCTCCTCCACCCCCAACCTCACCTCCCTTCCCTTTCTCCTTCAAAAGCGACGTTGAAGGAGACCCTGGGGCTTGCGTCCTCTTCCCTCAGCTTTGCTCTCCACCTCCTTCTCCATCTTTCCAGTGGACGTGACCCTGGACCCGGCCACCGCGGGCCCCGAGGTTCTCCTCTCCGACGACCTCAAAGAAGCCACGTGGGGCCGCGCCGGCTGCCGGTGGCCCGCGGCCCCGGGCCGCTTCGACGCGGACCCGTGCGTGGTGGCCACCGAGGGCTTCACCTCGGGCCGCCACTACTGGCAGGTGGAAGCCACCGGCCGCTTCTGGGCCGTGGGGGTGGCCCAGGAGTCTCTGCAGAGGAGAGGACGCGTCCTCTTCCGACCCAACGCGGCCCTCTGGGCCTTGCAGAAGTACGACGAGCTGTGCGTGGCCCTGACGGCTCCGTCCAACACCTACGTCCCCTTCCTGGACGGAGACCTCGGCGTCTTCCTGGACTACGAGGTGGGGCAAGTCTCCTTCTACGCCGTGGCCACCCGGCGACGCATCTTCACCTTCCGCGCGGCCTCCTTTGGCGGCCAGAAGCTCTTCCCCTACTTCGCGGTGCTGCTCTCCACCATCAAGCTCTCTCCCAGGGGCTGAGGTGGGGATCCTGCTCACAAACGCTCCTCGAGGTTCCTCAGCTCCTTCCTGGAGCCGTTTCCACCACAGACAGAGGTTCCTCAGCTCCTTCCTGGAGCCGTTTCCACCTCAGACAGAGGTTCCTCAGCTCCTTCCTGGAGCTCCGTTTTGGGTTCAACCCAGAGGGCTTTGGCTCTGAGGGCTGGGCTCGTTGGCTTGTTAAACGAACCCAAAGCTCGTTTGAGGAGAACACCGGGAGGTTCCACCTCAAATTAAACATCTTCGGTTTGATGGAGTTTGTGCTAATTCTGGTGGCTGATTCCTTGTGTCCCCCCCAGCCCTGGGAAGCAGCTGAGGGCCCCAGGGAGGGGCTGGAGAACCTGGGAAGCAGCTGAGGGACCCAGGGAGGGGCTGGAGAACCTGGGAAGCAGCTGAGGGACCCAGGGAGGGGCTGGAGAACAAGTCTGAGGGACCTGGGGTGGAGGAGGGAGCTGGTTCTTCTCCTCCCCCTCTATGGTCATCAATCTCTCTATGGTCATCAGTCTCTCTATGGTCATCAGTCCTCCAACCACCCGGAAGTGCCCCTCCATCCCCACCCCGACCCTCCGGTGCCGCTCAGTCCTCCGAGCCCCTTCTCTATGGGCCCGGCGCCATCTTGTTTGCGGCCCCTCCCCCGCCGCCGCTCGCCTCCCGCGGCGGGGCCGGGGATGACGTGAAGAGCTGGAAGGGGCCGGGGAGGGGGTGGGGGGTTCCCCCCACCGGCCCCGCGGGGTTTTGGGGGGCGGGGGGACCGGGGGAAGGGGGCGGGGCCCTGAGCGGGTGGCGCGGCGCTGATTGGCGGTGTCATGGCGGCGCCTTCCGGCTCCCCCGCCCTCCACTTCCGGTCCTGCGCGCGGCGGCGGCGGCGGCGGCGGCGAACGGCGAGAGGAGGCGGTGAGGGCGGGGACCGGGGGAACCGGAACCGGGGGGACCGGAACCGGGAAGTGGAGGGAACCGGGACCGGGAGGGGAGGGCGGGGCCGGGGGGACCGGGTTGAGGTGGGGGGGTGGGGGCGAAAGGGGAACCGGAACGGAGAGGGGGGGTGGAAAAGGGAGGTGAGGGGCAATAAAGGGGGAGGAACCGATAGAGGGGGGACAGTGAAGGGGGGGGCACAATAACGGGAGGGACGGTAAGGGAAGGGGGAAGATAAGGGGGTAATAGGGGGTTAAGGGGGGCAAGAAGGGGGAGGGGGGGTAATAAGGGGTTAACGGGGGTGTAATGGGGGGTTAAGAGGGGTAAGAGGGGGTAATAAGGGGTTAAGGGGGGGTAATGGGGGTTAAGGGGGGCAAGAAGGGGTAAGGGGGGGTAATAAGGGTTTAAGGGGGGGTGTAATGGGGGTAAGGGGGGTACTAAGGGGTTAAGGGGGGTGTAATGGGGGGTTAAGGGGGGCAAGAAGGGGGTAAAGGGGGTAATAAGGGGTTAACGGGGGTGTAATGGGGGTTAAGGGGGGCAAGAGGGGGTAATAAGGGGTTAATGGGGGTGTAATGGGGGTTCAAGGGGGTAATAAGGGGTTAATGGGGGTGTAATGGGGGTTAAGGGGGGTAATAAGGGGTGTAAGGGAGGCAATAGAGGTAAGGGGGGGCAATAGGGGGTGTAAGGGGGGCAATAGGGGTAAGGGGGGGCAATAAGGGGTAAGGGGGGGCAATAAGGGGGGTAAGGGGGGGGCAAGTCAGTGTCTTGGGGGCATCCCGTGTTGGGTTTTTGGGGTGCTGACCCCCCCCCCTTCTCCTTCCTCCTCCCACAGGAGCTGCCCCCCCACCCTCCTCCTCGCCCTTCTGGGGGGTCCCCCCCGCCCCCCACCATGGCCGCCCCCCCCCCCGCCAGCCCCGGCCGAGGGCGTCATCGTGCTGGACGAGGACGAGGACACGGGGACCCCCGCGCCCCCTCCCCCCAACGGGGGCCCCCCGGAAAGCCCGGGGCCCCCCCAAAACCCGGGGCCCCCCCAGAATCCAGCGCCCCCCCCGGCTGAGCCCAGGGGGGGAGCCTACAAGGAGGACAACGAGCGGCTCTTCGGAGAGGTGGGACGGGGGGTCACCTCGGTTTTGGGGGAGGTCACCTCATTTTTGGGGGGGTCACCTCGTTTTGGGAGGGTCACCTCGTTTCTGGGGGAGGTCACCTCGTTTTGGGAGGGTCACCTCGTTTCTGGGGGAGGTCACCTCGTTTTGGGGGGGGTCACCTTGTTTTTTGGGGGGGTCACCTCGTTTTTGGGGGGGGCACCTCTGCTGGGAGGCCCCTTCGTTTAGGAGGGGCCCCCAATATCTTCGTGTCTCCTTGGGCTCCATCTCTCTCCTTGGGCTCCGCGTCCCCTCAACGTCCCCGTGTCCCCTCAATGTCCCTGTATCCCTCAACATCTCCACATCCCCTCAACACTTCCAAGTCCCCTCAATGTCCCCATGTCCCTCGACACCTCCACGTCCCCTCAACGTCCTCGTGTCCCCTCAACATCTCCAAATCCCCTCAACACTTCCAAGTCCCCTCAACGTCCCCGTGTCCCTCAACACCTCCATGTCCCTCAATGCCTCCAAATCCCTCAAGACCTCCACATCCCTCAACGTCTCCATGTCCCCTCAACACCTCCAAATCCCCTCCATGCCTTCACGTCCCTCAACGTCCCCGTGTCCCTCAACATCCCCTCAACATCTCCATGTCCCTCAACGTCTCATGTCCCCTCAACATCTCCATGTCCCCTCAACACTTCCACGTCCCTCAATGTCCCCGTGTCCCTCAACGCCTCCAAATCCCCTCAACACCTCCAAGTCCCCTCAACATCCCCGTGTCCCTCAACGTCCCCGTGTCCCTCAACATCCCCTCAACATCTCCATGTCCCTCAACGCCTCCATGTCCCCTCAACACCTCCAAGTCCCCTCAATGTCCCTGTGTCCCTCAACACCTTCACGTCCCTCAATGCCTCCATGTCCCTCAACATCCCCGTATCCCCCAACACCTCCATGTCGCTCAATGCCTCCACGTCCCCTCAACGCCTCCAAGTCCCCTCAACGTCCCCATGTCCCTCAGTGTCCCTGTATCCCTCAACGTCTCCAAGTCCCTTAACATCCCTGTATCCCTCAATGCCTCCACGTCCCTCAACGCCTCCAAGTCCCCTCAACGTCCCCATGTCCCTCAACGTCCCCGTGTCCCTCAACACCTCCATGTCCCTCAACACCTCCACGTCCCTCAACACCTCCAAATCCCCTCAACACCTCCAAGTCCCTTCAACGTCCCTGTGTCCCTCAATGTCCCCTCAACATCTCCGTGTCCCTCAATGCCTCCATGTCCCCTCAACGCCTCCAAATCCCCTCAACACCTCCAGGTCCCTTCAACGTCCCCATGTCCCTCAATGTCCCCGTGTCCCTCAACACCTCCACATCCCTCAACGCCTCCACGTCCCCTCAACACCCCGAAATCCCCTCAACATCCCTGTATCCCTCAACGTCCCCGTGTCCCTCAACACCTCCATGTCCCTCAACACCTCCATGTCCCTCAATGCCTCCAAGTCCCTCAATGCCTCCAAGTCCCTCAACGCCTCCATGTCCCCTCAACATCCCCATGTCCCTCAACACCTCCACATCCCCTGAACACCTTCAAGTCCCTCAACGCCTCCACGTCCCCTCAACGCCTCCATGTCCCTCAACACCTCCACGTCCATCCATGTCTCCACGTCTCTCAACGTCCTCGTATCCCTCAATGTCCCTGTGTCCCTCAACGCCTCCACGTCCCCCCAACGCCTCCACTTGCCCGTCCTCTCACCCCTCCCCGTGCTCTCCTCGCCCCCCGCAGTTCCTGGCGCTGTGCACGCGCCTGACGGAGGAGCACCCCGAGGTCCTCCCCTTCCTCTCCGGCCGCCACCAAAAAGCCAGCCCGGAGTTCTTGGCCTCGGCCGAGTTCCGCAACATCTTGAGCCGCTGCCTGGGCCGCGTCCGCGCCCATCACAACAAGGTCTACGTCTACATCAACGAGCTCTGCACGGTCCTCAAGGCCCACACGCTGCGCCGCAAGCTGCCTCTCGCCTCCGCTCCTCCCGCCTCGGCCTCCCCGGCCTCCCCGGCTCCATCCCAGCCGGCCTCCTCCTCCTCCCCGCCGCCGCCGCCGCCCCCGGCGTCTCCTTCCGCTTCTTCTCGCCCTCCTGGTGGCTCCAAGCGCCAGATCCGCTACCTGGAGAACCTTCTGCGCGTCTACGTCGGGGAGATCCAGCGGCTGCAGGAGCGCGAGCTGGACCTGGCCGAGCTGGACAGCGAGGACTCCTCGTACCTGCAGGAGAGTCGCCTCAAGCGCAAGATGATGAGGATCTTCGAGCGCCTCTGCGAGCTCAAGCGCTGCAGCAGCCTGACGGGCCGCGTCATCGAGCAGCGCATCCCCTACCGCGGCACCCGCTACCCCGAGGTCAACCGCCGCATCGAGCGCTTCATCAACCGCCCCGAGGCCTTCCCCGACTACGCCGACATCCTCAAGGTCATCCAGAAGGCCAGCGCCCGCCACGGCCTCGGCCTGGCCCCCCGCCAGATGGAGAACATGGCCCAGGACGCCTTCCGCGAGGTGGGCAACCGCCTGCAGGAGCGGCGCCACCTCGACCTCGTCTACAACTTCGGCAGCCACCTCACCGATCAGTACCGGCCGGGTGAGGGCCGGGGCGGAGACCAAGCTCTCGGGGTGGAGATGGAGCTCGTGGGGTGGAGACGGAGCTCTCGGGGTGGAGATGGAGCTCTCGTGGTGGAGATGGAGCTCTTGGGGTGGAGACGGAGCTCGTGGGGTGGAGACGGAGCTCGTGGGGTGGAGATGGAGCTCTCGGGGTGGACACGGAGCTCTCGGGGTGGAGACCGAGCTCTCGGGGTGGAGACGGAGCTCGTGGGGTGGAGATGGAGCTCTCGGGGTGGAGACCGAGCTCTCGGGGTGGAGATGGAGCTCTCGGGGTGGAGACCGAGCTCTCGGGGTGGAGACGGAGCTCTCGGGGTGGAGACGGAGCTCTCGGGGTGGAGATGGAGCTCTCGGGGTGGAGACCGAGCTCTCGGGGTGGAGATGGAGCTCTCGGGGTGGAGACCGAGCTCTCGGGGTGGAGATGGAGCTCTCGGGGTGGAGATGGAGCTCGTGGGGTGGAGACGGAGCTCTCGGGGTGGAGATGGAGCTCTAGGGGTGGAGACGGAGCTCGTGGGGTGGAGATGGAGCTCGTGGGGTGGAGACGGAGCTCTCGGGGTGGACACGGAGCTCTCGGGGTGGAGACGGAGCTCTCGGGGTGGAGACGGAGCTCTCGGGGTGGAGATGGAGCTCTCAGGGTGGAGATGGAGCTCTCGGGATGGAGGTGGAGCTCCTAGGGTGGAGGTGGAGCTCTTGGGGTGGTGCTGGAGCTCGTGGGATGGAGATGGAGCCCTTGGGGTGGAGACGGAGCTCTCGGGGTGGAGATGGAGCTCTCGGGGTGGACATGGAGCTCTCGGGGTGGTGCTGGAGCTTGTGGGGTGGAGGTGGAGCTCCTAGGATGGCGCTGGAGGTCTTGGGGTGGTGCTGGAGCTCATAGGGTGGTGCTGGAGCTCTTGCGATGGAGGTGGAGGTCTTGGGGTGGAGGGGGAGCTCCTAGGGTGGTGCTGGAGCTCTTGGGGTGGTGCTGGAGCTCTCGGGGTGGTGCTGGAGCTCTTGGGATGGATATGGAGCTCCTAGGATGGTGCTGGAGGTCTTGGGGTGGTGCTGGAGCTCATAGAGTGGTGCTGGAGCTCTTGGGGTGGAGGTGGAGCTCATGGGATGGTGCTGGAGCTCACGGGATGGTGCTGGAGCTCCTAGGGTGGAGGTGGAGCTCATGGGGTGGTGCTGGACCTCTTGGGATGGAGGTGGACCTCTTGGGGTGGAGGTGGAGCTCTTGGGGTGGTGCTGGAGCTCTTGGGGTGGTGCTGGAGCTCTTGGGATGGAGGTGGAGCTCTTGGGGTGGTGCTGGAGCTCATGGGATGGTGCTGGAGCTCTCAGGATGGATGTGGAGCTCATGGGATGGAGGTGGAGCTCGTGGGGTGGTGCTGGAGCTCTTGGGATGGAGGTGGAGCTCATGGGGTGGAGGGGGAGCTCCTAGGGTGGTGCTGGAGCTCTCAGGGTGGTTCTGGAGCTCTTGGGATGGACACAGAGCTCACAAGATGGTGCTGTAGCTCATGGGGTGGACATGGAGCTCCTAGGGTGATGCTGGAGCTCTTGGGATGGAGGGGGAGCTCATAGGGTGGTTCTGGAGCTCCTGGGATGGACACAGAGCTCCTAGGGTGGTGCTGGAGCTCACAGGATGGTGCTGGAGCTCTTGGGATGGAGGTGGATCTCATGGGGTGGAGGTGGAGTTCATGGGGTGGTGCTGGAGCTCTTGGGATGGATATGGAGCTGCTAGGGTGGTGCTGGAGCTCTTGGGATGGAGGTGGAGCTCTTGGGGTGATGCTGGAGCTCTTGGGGTGGAGGGGGAGCTCGTGGGGTGGTGCTGGAGCTCGTGGGGCGGAGAGGGAGCTCATGGGATGGAGGTGGAGCTCATAGGGTGGTGCTGGAGCTCTTGGGATGGGGGTGGAGCTCGTGGGGTGGTGCTGGAGCTCAGGAGATGGAGGTGGAACTCATGGGATGATGCTTGAGGTCATGGGGTGGAGGTGGAGCTCCTGGACAGGTGATGGAGCTCCTGAGGTGACGATGGAGCCAGTTGAGGGTTGTGGAGCTCCTGGAGGGTTTTGATGGAGCCGGTTGAGGGTTCTGGAGCTGCTGGAGGGTTTTGATGGAGCCGGTTGAGGGTTGTGGAGCTGCTGGAGGGTTTTGATGGAGCCAGTTGAGGGTTGTGGAGCTCCTGGAGGCTTTTGATGGAGCCGGTTGAGGGTTGTGGAGCTCCTGGAGGGTTTTGATGGAGCCGGTTGAGGGTTCTGGAGCTGCTGGAGGGTTTTGATGGAGCCGGTTGAGGGTTGTGGAGCTCCTGGAGGGTTTTGATGGAGCCGGTTGAGGGTTCTGGAGCTCCTGGAGGGGGTTGATGGAGCCGGTTGAGGGTTCTGGAGCTGCTGGAGGGTTTTGATGGAGCCGGTTGAGGGTTCTGGAGCTCCTGGAGGGGTTTGATGGAGCCGGTTGAGGGTTCTGGAGCTGCTGGAGGGTTTTGATGGAGCCAGTTGAGGGTTCTGGAGCTCCTGGAGGGGTTTGATGGAGCCGGTTGAGGGTTCTGGAGTTCCTGGAGGGTTTTGATGGAGCTGGTTGAGGGTTCTGGAGTTCCTGGAGGGGGTTGATGGAGCTGGTTGAGGGTTGTGGAGCTCCTGGAGGGTTTTGATGGAGCCGGTTGAGGGTTCTGGAGCTCGTGGGGAGGTTCTGGAGCTCGTGGGGTGGTTCCCGCAGGGACGGACCCGGCGCTGGTGGACCCGGCGCTGGCCAAGCGGCTGCGCAGGAACCGGATGGTGGCTCTGACGCGGCTGGACGACGTCATCTCCCACTTCGCCAAACTGCAGGACGAGGGCGAAGAGCAGGAGAGGAGGAGAAAGCGAGCGGCGCGCCAGGCCCCGGCCACCCCCAGCACCGTGAGCACCGGGGACCAGGGGACCTCGGGGACCTCGGGGACCTCTCTCAGCCCCCCTCGACCCCCCCAGGGGACCTTGGGGACCTCGGGGACCTCTCTCAGCCCCCCTCGACCCCCCCAGGGGACTTTGGGGACCTCGGGGACCTCTCTCAGCCCCCCCTCGACTCCCCCAGGGCCGCCCCGAGGAGGAGGAGGAGGAAGAGGAAGAGGAAGACGAGGAGGAAGAGGAGGACTCGGAGGAGGAAGAGGAGGACGAAGGCTCCTCCGAGGGCAGCCGGGGCAAAGGCGACGACGAGGACGACGAGGAGGACGAGGAGGGCAGCGAAGCGGCGCCCGCACAGGGTGGGGACCCCACCGAGCCCCTATAGAGCCCTCGAGAGACCCTATAGAACCCTAGAGAGCCCCTATAGAGCCCTAGGGAGCCTCTGTAACCCTTGTAGAACGCTAGGGAGACCCTATAGAATCCTAGAGAGGCCCTAGAGCGCCTATAGAGCCCTAGGGAGTCTCTGTAACCCTTGTAGAACCGTAGGGAGACCCTATAGAATCCTAGAGAGGCCCTAGAGCGCCTATAGAGCCCTAGGGAGTCTCTGTAACCCTTGTAGAACCGTAGGGAGACCCTATAGAATCCTAGAGAGGCCCTAGAGCCCCTATAGAGGCCTAGGGAGCCTCTGTAACCCTTGTAGAACCCTAGGGAGACCCTATAGAATCCTAGAGAGACCCTAGAGCCCCTATAGAGGCCTAGGGAGCCTCTGTAACCCTTGTAGAACCCTAGGGGAGACCCTATAGAATCCTAGAGAGGCCCTAGAGCGCCTATAGAGCCCTAGGGAGTCTCTGTAACCCTTGTAGAACCGTAGGGAGACCCTATAGAATCCTAGAGAGGCCCTAGAGCCCCTATAGAGGCCTAGGGAGCCTCTGTAACCCTTGTAGAACCCTAGGGAGACCCTATAGAATCCTAGAGAGGCCCTAGAGCCCCTATAGAGGCCTAGGGAGCCTCTGTAACCCTTGTAGAACCCTAGGGAGGCCCTATAGAATCATAGAGAGGCCCTATAGAGCCCTAGGGAGCCTCTGTAACCCTTGTAGAACCTTAGGGAGACCCTATAGAATCTTAGAGACTCCCTAGAGCCCCTGTAGAGCCCTAGAGAGCGCCTAGAGCTCCTATGGAGCTCAGAGAGTCTCAGTAGCCTCACAGGGCCCCCACAGAGCCCTTAGAGCCCCAGTGGCTCCATAGGGTCCCTATAGAGCTCCATAGAGTCCCCACAGAGCCCCTGTAGCGCCCCTGTAGCCCCTTATAGAGCCCCTGTAGCCCCCATAGAACCCCTGTAGCCCCTTATAGAGCCCCTGTAGCCCCCATAGAACCTCTGTAGCCCCTTATAGAGCCCCTGTAGCCCCCATAGAACCCCTATAGCCCCTTGCAGAGCTCCTGTAGCCCCTCTTAGAGCCCCTGTAGCCTCCATAGAACCCCTATAGCCCGTTATAGAGCCCCTGTATCCCCCATAGTGCCCCTGTAGCCCCCCATAGAACCCCTATAGCCCCTTACAGAGCCCCTGTAGCCCCCATAGAACCCCTGTAGCCCCTTATAGAGCCCCTGTAGCCCCCAAAGAGCTCCTCTAGGACCCCTGTAGCTCCCTATAGAGCACCCATAGCCCCCATAGAGCCCCTGTAGCCCCTCTGGATCCCCCATAGCCCCTCTGGATCCCCCGTAGCCCCCTCTAGATGCCCCCTAGCCCCCTCTAGATACCCCCTAGCCCCTCTAGATGCCCCATAGCCCCTATAGATGCCCCGTAGCCCCCTCTAGATACCCCATAGCCCCTCTAGATGCCCCATAGCCCATCTAGATCCCCTGTAGCCCCTCTAGATCCCCTATAGCCCCTCTAGATGCCCTATAGCCCCTCTAGATGCCCCGTATCCCCCTCTAGATGCCCCATAGCCCCTATAGATGCCCCGTAGCCCATCTAGATCCCCCGTAGCCCCCTCTAGATCCCCCATAGCCCCCCCTAGATGCCCCGTAGCCACTCTAGATGCCCCATAGCCCCTCTAGGTGCCCCGTAGCCCCTCTAGATGCCCCGTAGCCCCTCCAGATCCCCCATAGCCCCTCCAGATCCCCCATAGCCCCCTCTAGGTCCCTTATAGCCCCTCTAGATCCCCCATAGCCCCCTCTAAGTGCCCCGTAG
Organism: Phaenicophaeus curvirostris; assembly: GCF_032191515.1. Taxonomy (NCBI): domain Eukaryota; kingdom Metazoa; phylum Chordata; class Aves; order Cuculiformes; family Cuculidae; genus Phaenicophaeus; species Phaenicophaeus curvirostris. The sequence goes on from NW_027206695.1 coordinate 159,818, forward strand.
CCTCCTATAGATGCCCCATAGCCCATCTAGATCCCCCGTAGCCCCCTCTAGATCCCCCATAGCCCCTCTAGATGCCCCGTAGCCCCCTCTAGATCCCCCATAGCCCCTCTAGATGCCCCGTAGCCCCCTCTAGATGCCCCATAGCCCCCTCTAGATGCCCCGTAGCCCCCTATAGATCCCCCAGAGCCCCTATAGCTCCTGTCTCCCCCCCCCCCAGCAGACGCGGCCCCCCCCGCGGACTCGGAGCTGTTTGTGCTGGAGATCGAGGCGGCGCTGGACCCGGACGAGACGCCTCCCTCGTCGCCGGGGGGGTCGGAGGCCACCCCCAAAGCCGCCACCCCCCCCTCTCTCCCGGCCCCCCCCTCGCCCCCGGCCCCCCCCTCCCCCGTCTCCTCCCGGACTGTGCCGGACGGGGCCCCCCCCTCCCCCCTGGGCCCCCCCCCCCTTCCTCCTTCTCCTCCTCCTCCCCCTCCTCCTCGCAAAGCGAGGAAGCGGCCCCCCCTCCTCCTCCTCTCGGAGAACCCCCCCGGGGTGGGGGGGGGGGCGGCAGGCAGGGAGGAGGAGGGGGGGGGGCTCGGAGGAGGGGGAGGAGGGGGAGGAAGAGGAGGATGGGGCTGGGGGGGCGGCACCACCATCAGCTCCACCAGCTTCAACGGCAGCGCCGAGGGGGGGGGGGACCCCGCCGAGCCCCCCCGCAAACGGAGCCGGAGGGAGACGCCGGGGGGGGCAGGTACGGCATTGGGGGGGAATCTGAGGGGTTCTGGGGGGCTAAAGGGGGTTGGGGGGGGTCTTGAGGGGGTTGGGGGGGGATCTGGGGATGCTGGGGGGGGAGCTGAGGGGGTTGGGGGGGCACTGAGGGGGTTTGGAGATCTGGGGGGGGGTCCTGAGGGGGTTTGGGGGGGGCTGGGATGCTGGGGGGGGGCTGAGGGGATTTGGGGGGGGCGTCTGGGAATGCCGGGTGGGGCTGAGGGGGTTTGGAGGGTTCTGGGGGGGTCTAGGGGTTTGGGGGGGGGTCTTGAGGGGGTTTGGGGGGTGCTGGGGATGCTGGGGGGGTCTGAGGGGGTTTTGGGGGGGGGTCTGTGTTGTTCTGGGGTTGTTTGGGGTGGGGGGGAGGTCTCGGGGTGCTGGAGGGGGGCTGGGGCTAAAGGGGGGGGGGTCCTGAAGGGGTTTGGGGGTGCAGGGGGGGTTGAAGGGGCTCTGAGGGATTTGGGGGGGGGTGGAATTGGGTCTGGGGGTGACGTTTCCCCCCCCGCCGCCCCCCCCCCCCAAGCAAGGTGCACAGCGCAGGCTCCGAGGAGGAGGAGGAGGCGGAGGAGGAGGAGGGGAAAGTGGGGGGGCCGTGTCGGGGGGCCCTCCAGGGCCTGCGCCCCCGCCTCCGGCTCAGCCCCCTCCCCGACTCGACCCGCGCCGACTCCCCCGGGGGGGACCTGGTCACCAGCTCCCAGGGGAGCCCCCGGCGGCCCCCCCGCACCCTCAAAGTGAGTCCCGGGGTGGGTTAGGGTTAGGGGGGGGTCCCTGTCCCATAGCGGGATCCCTGTCCTGTTTGGGGGGGTCCCTGTGCCACGGGGGGGGGTCCCTGTCCTGTTTGGGGGGTCCCTGTCCTGTTTGGGGGGGTCCCTGTGCCACAGGTGGGGGTCCCTGTCCTGTTTGGGGGGGTCCCTGTCCTGTTTGGGGGGCGTCCCTGTGCCACGGGGGGGGGTCCCTGTACTGTTTGAGGGAGTCCCTGTGTCATGGGGGGGGTCCTTTCCTATTTGGGGGGGTCAATGTCCTATTTGGGGGGGGGTCCCTGTGCTATGGGGGGGTCCCTGTGCCATGGGGGGGGTCAATGTCCTGTTTGGGGGGGTCCCTGTCCTATTTGGGGGGGGTCAATGTCCTATTTGGGGGGGTCCCTGTGCCATGGGGGGGGTCCCTGTGCCATGGGGGGGGTCAATGTCCTGTTTGGGGGGGTCCCTGTGTCATGGGGGGGGTGCTGTCCTATTTGGGGGGGGTCAATGTCCTGTTTGGGGGGGGTCCCTGTGCTGTTTGGGGGGGGTCCCTGTGCCATGGGGGGGTCCCTGTCCTGTTTGGGGGGGTCCTTGTGCCATGGGGGGGGTCAGTATCCTATTTGGGGGGGTCCCTGTGCCATGGGGGGGTCCCTACCTGCCCCCCCCCCCTTTTTAACCCTTTCCTTCCCCCCCCCCAGACCAGCGTGGCGACGCAGTGCGACCCCCGTGGAGATCATCGTGCTCTCGGACTCGGAGTGACCCCCCCGTGTGGCTAGCCACGCCCCCTTGTGGCTAGCCACGCCCCCTTGTGGCTAGACACGCCCTCCAGGGCTAGCCACGCCCCCTTTCAGGCTGGCCACGCCCCCCTGACTTGATCCCTCCTTTCCCTTTTGGACTAGCCCCCCCTAGTTTGTGGCTAGCCACGCCTCCTTTTGGGCTAGCCACAGCCTCCTTCGGACTGGCCACACTCCCTTTTGGACTGGCCAGGCCCCCTGCCCCGATGCCTCTTTCCCTTTCGGACTGGCCCCCCCTACTTTGGAGCTAGCCACGCTAGCCACAGCCCCTTTTTCTGCGGGCCATGCTGCCTTTTGGACTGGCCACGGCCCCTTCGGGCCACCCGGGCCCCTTTCTGACTGGCCACACCCTGCGTGGACTGACTGCCCTGGTGGCCACATCCCCTTTGGGGCTAGCCACATCCAGCTTGGGACTGGCCACCTCCCCTTGAGGCTGGCTATGTCCCCACTGGGGGCTAGCCACACTCTTTCTCAGTGGCCACGTCCCCTTTGGGACTAGCCACGCCCCCTTTGGGACTAGCCACGGCCCCTTTGGGACTAGCCACCTCCCCTTGAGGCTGGCTATGTCCCCATTGGGGGCTAGCCACACTCTTTTCTCAGTGGCCACGCCCCCTTAGGGACTAGCCACGGCCCCTTTGGGACTGGCCACCTCCAGCTTGGGACTGGCCACCTCCCCTTGAGGCTGGCTGTGTCCCCATTGGGGGCTAGCCACACTCTTTTCTCAGTGGCCACGCCCCCTTTGGGACTAGCCACGCCCCCTTTGGGACTAGCCACGCCCCCTTTGGGACTAGCCACGGCCCCTTTGGGACTAGCCACCTCCCGCTTGGGACTGGCCACCTCCCCTAGAGGCTGGCTATGTCCCCACTGGGGGCTAGCCACACTCTTTTCTCGGTGGCCACGCCCCCTTTGGGACTGGCCACGCCCCCTTTGGCTAGCCCCACCCCGACCGGCCCCGTTCCCCTTGGGGCTTGGCCCCGCCCCCTCCCGGCCTGGCCACGCCCCCTTTGGGTCTGGCCCCGCCCCGCTCTGATTGGCCGCAGGTTCATCCAATAAAAGGCGCCAGTTTTTATGGCCCCGCCCCTTCCGGAGCGATGGACACGCCCCCATTGGAGGCGTGGCTTGGGGGACCGGAAGCTGCCCCTTCAATGGGGGGGGGAGAAACCACTTAAGGGGGGGGGGACACACACGAGAAGGGGGGGCTTTAAGGGGGGGGAGGGGCACGGGGGGGGCCACTAGGGGTAGGGGGGGGCTTTAAGGGGGGCTTATAATGGGGGGTGCCCTGAGGGGGGGGCTATAAGAGGGGGGACCTTCAAGGGGGTGGGGCTTATAATGGGGGCTGCCCTATGGGGGGGCCTTAAAGGAAGGGGGGAACTTTCAAGGAGGGTCTTTAATGGGGGGTGGCTTTAAGGGGAGGGCTTTAATGGGGCTGCCCTTAAGGGGGGGGGTGTCTTCTTGGGGGGGGAACCTTCAAGGGGGGCTGCCCTTTGTGGGGGGGCTTTAAGGGGGGGACACACACCTTCAAGGGGGGGGCTTTAATGGGGGTTGCACTTGGGGGGGGGCGCTTTAAAAGGGGAGTGGGTACGGCGGGGGGGCGGCCCCTTTTGGAGGGGCCACGGGGAGGGGTCGGCCCCTTTTAGGGGGGGCACCGGGGCGGGGGGGTTTATTTCTCTGGGACACCGCCCCTTTTAGGGGGGGCACCGGGGCGGGGGGGTTTATTTCTCTGGGACACCCCCCCCCCCCCCAAGAGACACGGGGAGGGGGCGGTGGCTCCTTTAAGGGGGGGCGGGGCCGAGGCTCCAAGATGGCGGCGGCGCCCTGAGCTCTAGGTACGGGGCTATAGGGGAGCCTATAGGGGGGGCCGGGGGGGGGGGTAGGGGGCGTTTGGGGAGCCTATAGGGGCTAGAGGGGGGGCTTGGAGGGGGTAGGGGGTGTTTGGGGAGCCTATAGGGGCCGTACGGGGTGTGTAAGGAGCCTATAGGGGAGTTTGGGGAGCCTATAGGGGGTATAGCGGGTATGTAAGGAGCCTATAGGGGTGTTTGGGGAGCCTATAGGGGTGTTTGGGGAGCCTCTAAGGGCTATAGTGGGTATTTGGGGAGCCTATAGGGGCCATAGGGGGTGTTTGGGGAGCCTATAGGGGCCGTACGGGGTGTGTAAGGAGCCTATAGGGAGTATAGTGGGTGTATAAGGAGCCTGTAGGGGTGTTTGGGGAGCCTATAGGGGCCGCACGGGGCGTGTAAGGAGCCTGTGGGAGTGTTTGGGGAGCCTATAGGGGCCGCACGGGGTGTGTAAGGAGCCTATAGGGGTGTTTGGGGAGCCTATAGGGGCTGTACGGGGTGTTTGGGGAGCCTATGGGGGTGTGTAAGGAGCCTATAGGGGTGTTTGGGGAGTTTATAGGGGCTGTATGGGGTGTATAAGGAGCCTATAGGGGGTGTTTGGGGAGCCTATAGGGGGTGTGTAAGGAGCCTATAGGGGCATTTGGGGAGCCTATAGGGGGTATTGGGGGTGTATAAGGAGCGTGTAGGGGCTATAGGGGGTGTGTAAGGAGCCTATAAGGGTGTTTGGGGAGCCTATAAGGGCCATAGGGGGTGTTTGGGGAGCCTATAGGGGCCATAGGGAATGTATAAGGATCCTATAGGGGGTATTTGCAGAGCCTATAGAGGGCATCAGGCAGCCTACATGGGGGTGTAGGGGAGGCTATAGGGGTATAGGGGGTGTTTGGGGAGCCTATAGGGGCTATAGGAGGTGTCTGAGGAGCCTATAGGGGAACTGGAGGTGTACAAGGAGCTTATTGGCGAGCCTATAGGGGCCATAGGGGGCATTTGGGGAGCCTATCGTGGGTATTGGGCAGCCTGCAGGGGGTATAGGGGAGCCTGTAGGGGTATTGGAGATGTGTAGGGAGCCTATAGGGGGTGTAGCAGGCGTTTGAGGAGCCCATGAGGGTATCATGGGTGTATAGGGAGTCTATAGGGGTGTTTTGGGGGGGCCAATAGGGGGTATAGGGGTTGTATAGGGAGCCTATCGGGGCTACAGGGAGTGTTTGGGGAGCCTATAGAGGATGTCAGGGAGCCTGTAGGGGTATTGGGGTGTTTAGGGAGCCTATAGGGGATATTGGAGGTGTTTGGGGAGCCTATAGATGCTATAGGGGAGCATATAGTGGGTGTTTGGGGAGCTTATAGGGGCTATAGAGGGTGTCTGGGAAACTATAGAGGCTATAGGGGAGCTTATAAGGGCTATAGACGATGCAGAAGAATAGGAAAACCTACAAGGATCAGCCTATAGGGGCTGGGGGTATAGAGGTTGGGGTGTGAGAGGCTGTGGGGGTGTGGAAGAGTAAGGGAGCCTATAGAGATCAGGCTATAGGGGCTGGGGGGAGAGGAGTTGGGGTATGGGGGCTATAGGGGGTGTTGGGGCCATGGAGGTGCCTGGGGTGTTTATGGACTTGGGGTACAGGGGCTGTATTGGCTCTGTAGGGGCTTTGTGGGGCGACGGGGCTGCGTGGGCTCTAGAGGGGCTGTACGAGGTCTATAGGGGCTCTCTGTGAGGCTATAGGGGCTCTATGGGCTCTATAAGGCTATAGGGACAAAAGGGGCTCTGTGGAGCTCTATGGGTTCTGTAGGGGCTCTATGGGTTCTGTAGGGGCTCTATGGAGCTCTGTGGGTTCTCTAGGGGCTCTATGGGTTCTCTAGGGGCCCTGTGGGTTCTCTAGGGGCTCTAGAGGCTCTATGGGTTCTGTGGGGGCTCTAGGGGCTCTATGGGGCTATATGGGTTCTGTACGGGCTCTAAGGGCTCTATGGGTTCTGTAGGAGCTCTATGGGTTCTGTAGGAGCTCTATGGGTTCTGTGGGGGCTCTAGGGGTTCTGTAGGGGCTCTAGGGGCTCTATGGGTTCTGTGGGGGCTCTGTGGGTTCTGTAGGGGCTCTATGGGTTCTGTGGGGGCTCTATGGGTTCTGTAGGGGCTCTATGGAGCTCTGTGGGTTCTCTAGGGGCTCTGGGGGTTCTGTAGGGGCTCTGGGGGTTCTGTAGGGGCTCTAGGGGCTCTATGGGTTCTGTAGGGGCTCTATGGGTTCTGTGGGGGCTCTAGGGGCTCTATGGGTTCTGTGGGGGCTCTGTGGGTTCTGTGGGGGCTCTAGAGGCTCTAGAGGTTCTGTAGGGGCTCTATGGGTTCTGTAGGGGCTCTAAGGGCTCTATGGGTTCTGTAGGGGCTCTAGGGGCTCTATGGGTTCTGTGGGGGCTCTGTGGGTTCTGTGGGGGCTCTAGAGGCTCTACGGGTTCTGTAGGGGCTCTAGGGGTTCTGTAGGGGCTCTAAGGGCTCTGTGGGTTCTGTAGGGGCTCTAGGGGCTATGTGGGTTCTGTAGGGGCTCTATGGAGCTCTATGGGTTCTGTGGGGGCTCTAGGGGCTCTATGGGGCTCTATGGGTTCTGTAGGGGCTCTATGGGTTCTGTAGGGGCTCTATGGGTTCTGTGGGGGCTCTAGGGGCTCTATGGGTTCTGTGGGGGCTCTAGAGGCTCTAGGGGTTCTGTAGGGGCTCTAGGGGTTCTGTAGGGGCTCTAAGGGCTCTGTGGGTTCTGTAGGGGCTCTAGGGGCTCTGTGGGTTCTGTAGGAGCTCTATGGGTTCTGTGGGGGCTCTATGGGTTCTGTAGGAGCTCTAGGGGCTCTATGGGTTCTCTAGGGTCTCTCTGGAGCTCTACGGGTTCTCTAGGGGCTCTATAGGGCTCTCTAGGGGCTCTGTGGGCTCTCTAGGGGCTCTGTGGAGCTCTCTAGGGTTCTCTAGGGTCTCTCTCGGGGCTCTGCGCGTCTCTCTGGGGTGGGAGGCTGAGGATCTGTCCCCTCCGTGTCCCCAGGAGCGTCGCCGCCGGGGCAGCGCCATGGAGGCCTCGTGCGGCGGCGGCGTTGGCGGCGTTGGGAGCGGCGTTGGGAGCGGCGGCCTGGTCCACGTCGACTTCCCGGAGATCACCAGCGCCTTGCTGGCCAACCTCAACCAGCAGCGCGTGGAGGGCAAGCTCTGCGACATCTCCATCCACGTCCAGGGCCGCGTTTTCCGCGCCCACCGCGCCGTCCTGGCCGCCTCCTCGCCCTATTTCCACGACCAGGTCCTCCTCAAGAACATGACGTCCATCGTCCTGCCCAGCGTGATGGATCCCGGCGCCTTCGAGACCGTCCTGGGCTCGGCCTACACCGGGCGCCTCTCCATGGCCCCCGAGGAGATCGTCAACTTCTTAACGGTGGGCAGCGTCCTCCAGATGTGGCACATCGTGGACAAGTGCACCGAGCTCCTCAAGGAAGGCCGAGCCGCTCCGGCTCCTCACGGACCTTCTTCTTCTTCTTCTTCTTCTTCCTCCTCCTCGTCCTCGTCCTCCTCCTCCTCCCTGCGCCCCCACTCCAGCCGCGCCAGCGAGAACCAGTCTCCCAGCAGCAGCAACTACTTCAGCCCCCGCGAGGCGGCCGAGGGCTCTTCCGAGCCCCCCAAGTTCCCCGCGCGCGGGGGCCCCGAGGAGATGGCGGCGGCCGCCAAGGCCGGCAACGGGGACCTCTTGGAAGGGGAGGAAGGCAGCGAGGACGGCGACGGCGCCCGCCGGCCCCTCTACGTGCAGCCCAGCATCGTCCCCCAGAAGCAGTGGGTCTACGTCAAGCAGGAGTGGCTGCAGGAGGACCTGGTCCTCACCTGCGAGGAGGACGAAGACCCCGTGGAAGGTCCCGCCAGGGCCGGCGAGGCCGCCTCCCGCCCGGCGCCGCGGCCCAAGCTGGAGGAGCAGGTCAACTTCTGCGAGTCGTCCGAGGATTTCCCTTCGCCCTACGAGGCGCTGGAAGAGGCCGGCGGGGCCGGCTCCTTCGGCCCTCGCTCCCTGCTCCCCATGGACATGCAGGGCAACCAGATCTTGGTCTTCCCGCCCCAGGCGCCCGTGGAGCACGGCGCCGTCCAGCTGGCGGCGGCCGCCGCCGACGGCAACAAGATCTTCATGTGCCACTGCGGCAAAGCCTTCTCGCACAAGAGCATGAGGGACCGGCACGTCAACATGCACCTCAACCTGCGCCCCTTCGACTGCCCCGTCTGCAACAAGAAGTTCAAGATGAAGCACCACCTCACCGAGCACATGAAGACCCACACGGGCCTCAAGCCCTACCAGTGCGACGTCTGCGCCAAGAAGTTCATGTGGCGCGACAGCTTCATGCGCCACAAGGGCCACTGCGAGCGGCGCCACCGCCTGCCCCCCGGCCTCCCGCCGGCCCCCGGCGCCGCCAAGAGGGAGCGGAGCCCCGCGGGGGCCGCCGCCGCCGCCGCCGAGGGGGACTGGGGGGCCTCGCCGCCAGGGGAGGGGGCCTACGGCGGCGGGAAGGGCTGAGGGGGAGCGGGGCGCGCGGGGGTGGGGGTTGGAGAAGGGGGGCCCGTCGTGTCCAGGTGGTCGGGGCCCACCTCGAAAGCCGGGTCCCGTCGGGCCCAGATGTTTGGATCTCGTCCCGCCTCAAAATGCGGGTCCCGTCGTGTCCAGATGTTTGGGTCCCACCTCAAAACATGGGTCCCGTCGTGTCCAGATGTTTGGATCCCACCTAGAAACCCGGGTCCCATCGTGTCCAGATGTTTGGATCTCATCCCACCAGGAAACCTGGGTCCCATCGTGTCCAGATGTTTGGATCCCACCTAGAAACTCGGGTCCCATCGTGTCCAGATGTTTGGATCCCACCTAGAAACCTGGGTCCCATCATGTCCAGATGTTTGGATCCCACCTAGAAACCCGGGTCCCATTGTGTCCAGATGTTTGGATCCCACCTAGAGACCCGGGTCCCATCGTGTCCAGATGTTTGGATCCTGTCCCACCTCAAAATGTGGGTCCCATCGTGTCCAGATGTTTGGATCTCATCCCACCTAGAAACCCGGGTCCCATCGTGTCCAGATGTTTGGATCCCACCTAGAAACCCGGGTCCCATTGTGTCCAGATGTTTGGATCCCACCTAGAGACCCGGGTCCCATCGTGTCCAGATGTTTGGATCCTGTCCCACCTCAAAATGTGGGTCCTGTCATGTCCAGATGGTCGGGTCCCACCTCAAAACGTGGGTCCCATCGTGTCCAGATGTTTGGATCCTGTCCCACCTCAAAATGTGGGTCCTGTCATGTCCAGATGGTCGGGTCCCACCTCAAAACGTGGGTCCCATCATGCCCAGATGTTTGGATCCCACCTAGAAACCCGGGTCCTATCATGCCCAGATGTTTGGATCCCATCCCACCTCAAAATGTGGGTCCCATCATGCCCAGATGTTTGGATCCCACCTCGAAACCCAGGTCCCAGCACACCTGGACAGCTGGGTCCCAGCACATCTGGATGCTGGGATCCCATCCTACCTGGACACCTGGGTCCCGTCACATCTGGATGCTCAGATCCCAGCCTACCTGGACACCTGGGTCCCAGCACATCTGGATGCTCGGATCCCATCCTACCTGGATGTCTTGGTCCCATCCCACCTGGACAACCGGTTCCCAGCACATCTGGCCACCCAGATCCCATGAGGACCCTTGGATCTTTGTCTCCTGGACAACTGGGTCACTCCCATCTCACCTGGACGCTCGGATCCCATCCCACCTGGACACCTCCCTCCCACCACATCTGGACAAGTAGGTCCCATCCCACCTGGACCCTTGGGTCCCATGGACACCCAGATTCTATCCCATCCTATCCAGATGTTGAGGTCCCACCTGGACTCCTGGGTCCCATCATGCCCAGATGTTTGGATCCCAACCTGTCCAGATATTTGGGTTCCACCTGGACTCCTGGGTCCCACCACATCCAGATGTTTGGGTCCCACCTGGACTCCTGGGTCCCACCACATCCAGATGTTTGGATCCCAACCTGTCCAGATGTTTGGGTCCCACCTGGCCTCCTGGGTCCCATCCCGTCCAGATGTTTGGGTCCCATCCCATCCAGATGTCGGGGTCCCACCTGGACTCCTGGGTCCCATCCCATCCAGATGTTGGGGTCCCACCTGGACTCCTGGGTCCCATCCCATCCAGATGTTGGGGTCCCCCCTGGACCCCCCCGTGTCCCTGTTGGTTTCTGTGTAACGACCGGTGCTGAGCTGGGAATCGTCCTCGTCCCCCCCCCCCGACACGGTACAGCCGGGGGGCCTGGGTGCCCCCCCCAGTTCCTGGGAGCCCCCCCAGTTCCTGCCCCCCCCACCCCCTTTTGTATTTTGGGTCGATTTGTGGTTTTGTTGTTTGTTTTTTGTTTTTTTTTAACGTCGATAAATCCGGACTGGAACGAGGCTGCGGCTGCTGGGGGGGGACCCCAAACTGGGACACCTCAATTCCCAAGACCCCTAAACTGGGACACCCCCCCAGTTCCCAAGACCCCTAAACTGGGATCCTCCTTACTCCCAGGACCCACTGGGACCCCTAAACTGAGACCCCCAACTTCCCAGGACCCCTAAACTGGGACCCCCAACTTCCCAGGACCCCTAAACTGGGATCCTCCTTATTCCCAGGACCCCTAAACTGGGACACCCCCCAATTCCCAGGACCCCTAAACTGGGATCCTCATTATTCCCAGGACCCACTGGGACCCCTAAAATGACACCCCCAACTTCCCAGGACCCCTAAACTGGGACCCCTAAACTGGGAACCTCCTTACTCCCAGGACCCCTAAACTGGGGTCCCCCTCATTCCCAGTACCCCACAGATCCCCCCCAAACTGGGATTCCCAAACTGGGGGACACCCCCCCTTCCCAGGACTCCCTGGGACCCCCCCAAACTGGGACTCCCCCTCCCCCCCCCCCAAGTCCCAGGACCCACTGGAACCCCCAAACTGGGACCCCACTCTTCCCAGGCTCTGTTTCGGGGGGCTTTAATCCGAATTAAGGGGGGTTTGGGGGGTTCAGGGAGAGTTTGGGGTGCAGGGAAGGGCTTGGGGTGCAGGGGGAGAAGGTTTCGGGGTGGGGGGGATGTTGGGGTGCAGGGGGGAGCCCCCAAATCGCTGCCCCCCCCCCCGCAGCAGCGCAATGGGACACGACGGGCAGCGCTGCTGGGGGCTCCGTTTTGGGGGGCTTCAATCCGAATTAAGGGGGGGTTTGGGCGTTCAGGGAGAGTTTGGGGTTCAGGGAAGGGCTTGGGGTGCAGGGGGAGAAGGTTTCGGGGTGGGGGGGATGTTGGGGTGCAGGGGGGAGCCCCCAAATCGCTGCCCCCCCCCCCCGCAGCAGCGCAATGGGACACGACGGGCAGCGCTGCTGGGGGCTCCGTTTTGGGGGGCTTCAATCCGAATCAAGGGGGGGTTTTGGGGTACGGGCCCCCCCCAAAACCCTCTCAGCCCTTCCCCTGCGCCCGTTGCAGCTCCTGCTGCAGCCGCCCCAGCGTCTCCCGCTGCTGCTCCGAGCGCCGCTCCAGCTCCTGCATCTGCTGCTCGTAGCGCTTGCTGCTCCCAGCCAGGGGGGGAGAGGAGGATTTCAGGGGGGTCCCCGGGTTTGGGGGGGCCCTGAACCCCCAAAACCGCCCCCTCCCGGTACCCACATCTCCCCGCTGATGTATTCCAAGCGCTTCCCGACGGTGGCTTTGGCCTCGTCCAGCTCCTGCTTCACCAGCACCGGCCCCAGCAGCTTGAAAATGGTGTTGGAGTCATCGAGCAGAGCCAGCTCCTGGATTTGGGGGGGCACGGGGGGGGCCTCAGTAATTTGGGGGGGGGTCCTGAGGGGTTTGGGGGGGTCCTGAGGGGGTCCTGGAGGGGTTTCGGGGGCACTCGGGGGGCCTGAGGGGATTTAGGGGGGGGTCTTGTGGTCTCCTAAGGGGATTTTGGGGGGCCCTGGGGGTTTTGGGGGGGGGGGCAAATTGGGCTTTGAGGGTTTTGGGGGGGGTAGGGGCTTTGGGGGTGCCCTGAGTGGTGTTGGAGGCATCGAGCAGCGCCAGCTCCTGGATTTGGGGGGGGCCTCAGTAATTTGGGGGGGGTCCTGAGGGGTTTGGGGGGGGGTCCTGGAGGGGTTTGGGGGGCACTTGGGGGGCCTGAGGGGATTTGGGGGGGGTCTTGTGGTCTCCTAAGGGGATTTTGGGGGGCTCTGGGGAAGTTTAGGGGGGCCCTGGCGGTCCTGGGGGGGTCCTAAGGGGGCACAACAGGGTTCTGGGGGGGCTTAAGGGCTTTGGGGAGGTCTTGGGGGGGGCTTTTGGGGTGCCCTGAGTGGTGTTGGAGGCATCGAGCAGTGCCAGCTCCTGGATTTGGGGGGGCACGGGGTGGGTCCTGAGTAATTTGGGGGGGTCCTGAGGGGTTAGGGGGGATCCTGGAGGGGTCCTGAGGGGTTTGGGGGGGTTCTGAGGGGGTCCTGGAGGGGTTTGGGGGGCACTGGGGGGGCCTGGAGGGGATTTAGGAGGGGGTTTTGTGGTCTCCTAAGAGAATTTTGGGGGGCCCTCGGGGTTTTGGGGGGGTCCAAAGTGGGCTTCGAGGGTTTTTTGGGGGGGCTAGGGGCTTTGGGGGTGCCCTGAGTGGTGTTGGAGGCATCAAGCAGCGCCAGCTCCTGGATTTGGGGGGGCACGGGGGGGGGGTCCTGAGTAATTTGGGGGGGGTCCTGAGGGGTTTGGGGGAGTCCTGGAGGGGTTCGGGGGGCGCATGGGTGCTCCTGGGGGGGTTTGGGGGGCCCTGGGGGGCCCCCGAAGGGATTTGGGGGGGTCCTGGGGAGTGGGAGGGGGATTAGAGGGACCTGGGCGGGGGGTTGGGGGCCCCCAGGTGGGTTTGGGGGTGCAAGGCGGGGGGGTCCTGAGAGGGTTTTGGGGGTCCTGAAGTGTCTGGGTGGACCTTGAGGGGGTTGCAGGGGGTGCTGAGATGTTTGGGGGGGGGTCCAGGGGGGATTTGGGGTGCCCTGAGGGGTTCGGGGGGGGGGGGGCACAGGGGAGGTTTTTGGGGTGCACGGAAGGGGCCTGGGGGGGGGAGTTTGCGGGGGTCCTAGATAGGAAGAGGAGGCTTTGGGGGGGTTCTGAGGGGTTTGGGGAGGTCCTGAGGGGGGTTTGGGGGGGTCCTTTAGGATTTGGGGGGGTCCTGAGGGGATTTTGGGGGGCCCCCACCTCTTTGACAATGGTGTTTTCCATCAGCTGCGTCTCCAGCTTCTGCCGCGCCGACACCGAACGGGACAGGTCTGGGGTGGGGGGGAGGAAAAAAAAAAGGGGGGGGGCTCAAAAGAGGGGAGGGGACCCCAAAAACGGGGGGGGTTTGGGGTGTAAAGAGGGGATTTTGGGGGTGCCCCCCCCCAGTACCTTTCTGGAGCTGCTGGTATTTCTCCACCTCCGCCTGCAGCTTCTTCTGGATCGGCTCCGCCATGGCGGGGGGGGTGCTGGGGGGGGGGCACCCCAAATCCTAAAGGACCCCCCGCAGGAACCTCAAAGCCCCCCCAAACTCCCCATCTGACCCCCCCCAAACCCTCATTCCCACCGCTCAGAGACCCGCTCAGCCTCATAAGCCCCCCCCCAGGCCCCCCCAAACCCCCACTCTCACCCCTCAGAGCCCCCCCCAGCCCCATAACCCCACCCAGGGCCCCCCCAACCCCCACTCCCATCCCTCAGAGCCCCCCCCAGCCTCATAACCCCCTCCAGGGCCCCCCCTTCCTATGTCGTAGAGCCCCCCCAGCCCCACAAGCCCCCCCAAACCCCCATTCCCACCTCCTAGACCCCCCTCCAGCCCCATAACCCCACCCAGGGCCCCCCCAAACCCCCATTCCTATGTCCTCGAGCCCCCCCCAGCCCCATAACCCCCTCCAGGGCCCCCCCAAACCTCCACTCCCACCCCTCAGAGGCCCCCTCAGCCTCATAACACCCCCCCGGGCCCCCCCAACCCCCCCTTCCTATGTCCTAGAGCCCCCCCAGCCCCACAAGCCCCCCCAAACCCCCATTCCCACCCCCAGACCCCCGCTCCAGACCCATAGCCCCCCCCCCGGGCCCCCCCAAACCTCTCCACTCGCCGCGCGCGGCACCCGGTCCCGCCCGCCACTTCCGCCCACGTGACCCGAGGCTAAGCCACGCCCCCTCCTCCGCGTCCTTTCCACCAATGGGCGCGCTCCCCTTGCGGCCAAGCCACGCCCCTTCCTTAAATAGACATGGAGCTAAGCCCCGCCCCCTCTCGCCCCTCCGCCAATCGCCGCCGCGCTCCGCCCAGGCCACGCCCCCTCCCCGCGCGCGCGCGCCCTGCTCTGAGGGGCCTGGGGGGGGGGGAGGGGGGAGCGAGGGGGCGGCGGGACCCGGTAAGGGGAGAATTGAAGGGGGGGGGCAGCCCTTGAGGGGTATTTGGAGGGGGGGGCAGCCCTTAAAGGGTATTTGGAGGGGAGGGGGCAGTCCTTAAGGGGTATTTGAGGAGTCCTTAAGGGGTATTTGGAGGGGGGGCAGCTCTTAAAGGGTATTTGGAGGGGGGGGCAGCCCTTAAAGGGTGTTTGGGGGGGGGGGCAGCCGTTAAAGGGTATTTGGAGGGGGGGGGCAGCCCTTAAAGGGTATTTGGAGGGGGGGGCAGACCTTAAAGGGTATTTAGAGTGGGGGGCAGCACTTAAAGGCGATTTGGAGGGGGGGGCTCAGCCCTTGAGGGGTATTTGGAGGGGGGGGCAGCCCTTGAGGGGTATTTGGAGGGGGGGGGCAGCCCTTGAGGGGTATTTGGAGGGGGGGGCAGCCCTTGAGGGGTATTTGGAGGGGGGGGCAGACCTTAAGGGGTATTTGGAGTGGGGGGAGCCTTTAAGGGGTATTTGAAGGGGGGGGGCAGCCCTTTAAGGGGTATTTGGAGGGGGGCTCAGCCCTTGAGGGGTATTTGGAGGGGGGGGCAGCCCTTTAAGGGGTATTTGGAGGGGGGGGCAGCCCTTTAAGGGGTATTTGGAGGGGGGGGCAGCCCTTAAGGGGTATTTGGAGGGGGGCTCAGCCCTTGAGGGGTATTTGGAGGGGGGGGCAGCCCTTAAAGGGTATTTGAGGAGGGGGAGCAGCCCTTAAGGAGTATTTAGGGGAGAGTGGCAGCTGTTAAGGGGTATTTTGAGGGGGGGGTTCATCCCTTTCGGGGTACAGGGGGGGGATGCGTGGGTGCGGGCGGCGGGGGGGGCGCTGGGCAAGGCGAGGGGCTGCGCTGGCCCTGGGGCTGGTGGCCCTGGGGCTAGTGGGGGGGGGTGGGGGCGAGGAGCTGCTGGCGGCGGCGCTGGCGGCCTTGGGGGGGTGGGGGGGTTGGGGGTGGGAGCCCCCCGAGATCGGGGAGGGGGCTGGGGACTGGGGGGGCGCTGGAAACGGGGCAGGGTTGGCAAGGGCTGACACCCCAATCCTGCCAGGAGCCCCCCAAGTCCCACTAGGAGCCACCCAGCTCCCCCCAGGACCCCCCCAAATCCAACCAGGAGCCCCCCAGCTCCCACCAGGACCCCTCCAAATCCAACCAGGAGCCCCCAATCTCCTCCCAGGACCCCCCCAAATCCCACCAGGAGCTCCCATCCTGCTCGAAGCCCCCCAGCTCCCCCTGGGATCCCCCCAGATTGGCCCAGGACCCCTCCAAATCCAACCAGGAGCCCCCCATCTCCTCCCAGGACCCCCCCAAATCCCCCCAGGAGCCCCCCCCGACCTCCCAGCCGCCCCCCGGGTGCTGCTGTCCCCCGCTCCCTGCTCGGAGCCCTCCCCGTTCCTGCTGGTGCTGGTTCCCAGCGCCCCCTCGCACGCGGCGCGCCGCCAGGCCATCCGCGACACCTGGGGGGGCTCGGGGGGCCCCTCCGCTCGCACCCTCTTCGTGGTGGGGGAGCCGGGGCCAGGATCCCCGGCGGGGGCGGCGGCGCTGCTGCAGGCCGAGGCCGAGCGGCACGGGGACCTGCTGCAAGGCGCCTTCGCCGACGCTTACGCCAACCTGACGCGCAAGACGCTGCTGCTGCTGCGCTGGGCGGCCGCCCGCTGCCCCCGCGCGCCCTTCGTCCTCAAGGCCGACGACGACGTCTTCGTCAACCTCCCCGCGCTCACGAGCTACCTGGCGGCGCTGGGGCGGCCGCGGCGCCTCTACCTGGGGCGGCTGCACTGGCGCGTCCGCCCCGAGCGGGACCCCCGCGCGCGGCACCACGTGCCGGCCTCGCTCTACCCCGCGGCGGCCTTCCCGCCCTACTGCAGCGGCACGGCCTACGTGCTGTCGCGCGACGCGGTGGCGGCGGTGCTGGCGGCCGCCCCCCGCGTGCCCTTGGTGGCCCCCGAGGACGTGTGGGTCGGGCTGTGCGCCCGCCGCGCCGGCCTCAGCCCCCGGCACTCGGCGCGCATGGCCGGAGCCGCCCGCTTCCCGCTCGACGCCTGCTGCTACGGCGAAGTGCTGCTCAGCGCCCACCGCCTGGGCCCCCAGGAGCTGCGGCGAGCGTGGCGCCTGCGGCAGAGGGGCTGCAGCGCCTGGCAGAGGGCCCTGGGCGTGCTGCGCTGCAGGGCGCTGGCCGCCGCAGACACGCTCTGGCACTGAGGGGGGGGCGGCCGCGACGAGGAGCTGCAGCCGTGATGAGGAGCTGCAGCCGCAATGAGGAGCTGCAGCTGCGACATGGATGATGCAGCCGAGATGAGGAGCTGCAGCCGGGACGAGGAGCTGCAGCCGAGATGAGGACGATGCAGCCGCGATGAGGAGCTGCAGCCGGGACGAGGACGATGCAGCTGAGATGAGGACGATGCAGCCGCGACGAGGACGATGCAGCTGAGATGAGGAGCTGCAGCCACAACGAGGATGATGCAGCCGGGATGAGGAGCTGCAGCTGCAATGAGGAGCTGCAGCCGGGATGAGGAGATGCAGGCGCGATGAGGAGATGCAGCCAAGATGAGGAGCTGCAGCCGAGATGAGGAGCTGCAGCTGCGATGAGGAGCTGCAGCTGCGACAAGGGTGATGCAGCCGAGATGAGGAGCTGCAGCCGCGATGAGGAGCTGCAGCCGAGATGAGGAGCTGCAGCTGGGACGAGGAGATGCAGGCGCGATGAGGAGATGCAGCCGAGATGAGGAGCTGCAGCCAGGACAAGGACGATGCAGCCGGGATGAGGAGCTGCAGCCACAACGAGGATGATGCAGCCGGGACGAGGATGATGCAGCCGGGACGAGGATGATGCAGCCGGGATGAGGAGCTGCAGCCGGGATGAGCTGCAGCCGGGATGAGGAGCTGCAGCCACGACGAGGACGATGCAGCCGAGATGAGGAGCTGCAGCCATGACGAGGACGATGCAGACGCAACAACGCAGCTGAGACAAGGATGCTGCAGCCCAGACACTACAGCTGAGATGAGGATGTGTGGCTGAGATGAGGAGCTGCAGCGGAGATGATGCAGCCAAGATGAAGATGCTGCTGCTGAGACGCTGCAGCTGAGACAAGGACAATGCAGCGGTGAGGAGGACGCTGCAGCTGAGCTGTTGCAGCTGCAAGGAGGACAATGCAGGTGAGATGCTGCAGCCGAGACACTGCGGCTGAAATGAGGATCTGCAGTGGAGATGCGGGCGATGCAGCCGCGACAAGGACGATGCAGCCAAGATGAGGAGCTGCAGCCGAGACGAGGACGATGCAGCCGCAACAATGCAGCTGAGACAAGGATGCTGCAGCCCAGACACTACAGCCGAGATGAAGATCTGCAGCTGAGATGAAGATCTGCAGCGGAGATGCGGGCGATGCAGCTGCGATGAGGACGATGCAGCCAGGACGAGGACAGTGCAGCCGAGACAAAGATGCTGCAGCTGAGGACAGTGCAGCTGGGAGGAGGGCACTGCAGCTGAGACGAGGAGTTGCAGCTGAGACGAGGAGCTGCAGCTGAGATGATGCAGCCGAGACAAGGATGCTGCAGCTGGGAGGAGGATGATGCAGCTGCGAGGAGGACAGTGCAGCTGAGACGCTGCAGCTGAGACGACAACGCTGCAGCTGAGATGAGGACAATGCAGCGGTGAGGACACTGCAGCTGAGATGCTGCAGCTGAGACAAGGATGCTGGGATGAGGATGCTGGAGCTGAGATGCTGCAGCCAAGACGAGGACAATGCAGCTGAGAGGAGGACGCTGCAGCTGAGAGGAGGACGCTGCAGCTGAGATGAGGATGCTGGAGCCGAGACGCTGCAGCCGAGATGAGGACGCTGCAGCTGGGAGGAGGACGCTGCAGCTGAGATGCTGCAGCCAAGATGAGGACAGCGCAGCTGGGAGGAGGACGCTGCAGCTGAGCTGACGCTGCAGGGGATGCTGCAGCCCTGGGCCGCAGCGCCTGGAAGGAGCAGCCGCGGAGCAGCGGGGACGAGGACGCTGCGGGGGGCTGGACGCAGCCGAGGGGCCGCGGTGTCCCCAGTGGCGGGGACGAGGACGCCGAGTGGCCTCGAGCAGCCCCAGCGCCGCAGCGACCCCCGGGCCTGGGGCATCGCGTGGGGACAAGGACAGGGACAAGGACCGAGCTTGGTGCCACCACAGGGACAAGGACAGAGCCTGGTGACAGAGCTTGGTGCCATCACATGGTGACAAGGACGGAGCCTGGTGACAAGGACAGAGCTCGGTGCCACCACCTGGTGACAAGGACGGAGCCTGGTGACAAGGACGGAGCCTGGTGACAGAGCTTGGTGCCATCACATTGTGACAAGGACGGAGCCCGGTGCCATCACATGGTGACAAAGACAGAGCCTGGTGACAAGAACAGAGCTGGTGCCACCACCCGGTGACAAGGACGGAGCCTGGTGACAAGGACAGAGCTTGGTGCCACCACCTGGTGACAAGGACAGAGCCTGGTGCCATCACATGGTGACAAGGATGGAGCCTGGTGACAAGGACAGAGCCCGGTGCCATCACATGGTGACAAGGACGGAGCTGGTGCCACCACATGGTGACAAGGACAGAGCCCGGTGCCATCACATGGTGACAAGGACAGAGCTGGTGCCACCACATGGTGACAAGGACAGAGCCCGGTGCCATCACATGGTGACAAGGATGGAGCCTGGTGACAAGGACGGAGCTGGTGCCACCACCTGGTGACAAGGACGGAGCTGGTGCCACCACATGGTGACAAGGACAGAGCCCGGTGCCATCACATGGTGACAAGGATGGAGCCCGGTGACAAGGACGGAGCTGGTGCCACCACCTGGTGACAAGGACGGAGCCTGGTGACAAGGACAGCTGGTGCCACCACCCGGTGACAGGGAAGGAGCCCAGTGGCCACCGTGTCCCCATTCCCGGGCAATAAAGGCTGTGGTGCAGGTGGCCCCGTGGTGGCCCTCGGCTTGGAGCGGGGACAGGGCTGGGGACCCTAAAAATGGGGAGGGGGCACCTTGGGGACCCCAAAAATGGGGGGGAGGGCACCTTGGGGACCTTTCAATGAGACCAGAACACTCCTTGACGCCTTGGGGAGCCCCCCCCCAATATGGGGGGGACACACACACCATGTTGACACTTCGGGGGGCCCCCCCCCAATAAAACAATCACTTCTTGAAGCGCTCGAGCGCCCCACGTTTCGGGGGGACGGGGGGGGCACCCCCTTTTTTCTTCTTCTCCTCCTGCTGCTGCTGCCGCTGCTCCACGCTCTCCCGGATCACAGCCTGGAATTAGAGGGGGGGGGTGAATTTTAGGGTGGGGGGGGGATGAATTGAAGGAGGGGGGGGTCCCCAAGAATTTTGGGGTTCGGGGGGGTCCCGTACGCACCCGCTGCTCCTCGTGCGCCACCTGCCGCTTGCGACGTTGCGGGGCGCTGCCCTTGGCTCGGCGCCGCGGCCGGAACGGGGCTTTGGCTTGGGGGTCAAACCCCTAAATTTTTTGGGGGGGGGTGGAAAAAACCGATGAATTGGGGTTCAGGGAACCCTAAAATGTCATATTAATTTTTCTTGGGGGGGGTGGGGGGGTTACCAGGCGCTCGATTCGCTCCTCGCGTTTCTGCTGCAGGGTGGCCGTGTCCACGCGGCCCAGCTCGGAGGGGTCCAGGGTGATGAGCTCCGCCGGGATCTGGGGGGGCAGCAAGGGATTTGGGGGGGTCACGAGGGGATTTGAGGGGGTCTGGAGGGATCTGGGTGGGTCACGAATGATTTTGAGGGGTTCAGGAGTGGATTTACGGGGGTCTGGAGGGATTTGGGGGGGTCAGGAGTGGATTTGAGGGGGTCTGGAGGGATTTGGGGGGGTCACAAATGATTTTGAGGGGTTCAGGAGTGGATTTAGGGGGGTCTGGAGGGATTTGGGGAGGCATGAGTGGATTTAGGGGGGTCTGCAGTGATCTGGGGGAGTCAGGAGTGATTTGGGGGGGTCAGGAGTGGATTTTGGGGCTGAGGGTCCCCATTTTTGAGGTGGAAATCATCCTTGGGAGGGCCGAGGGTCTCATTTTAGGGTGGAAATCCTGATTTTTGGGGCCGGTGGGCACGTTTTGGGGTGGAAACCCCAGTTTTTGAGGCGAAAACTCCAATTTTTGAGGCGGAAACCCCAGTTTTTGAGGTCGAAACCCCCACTTTTGAGGTCGAAATCCCCATTTTTGAGGTGCAAACCCCAATTTTTGGGGTGGAAATCCCAGTTTTGAGGCGGAAACCCCCATTTTTGAGTCGGAAATCCCCATTTTTGAGGCGGAAATCCCAGTTTTTGAGGTGGAAATCCCCATTTTTGAGGTGGAAATCCCAGTTTTTGAGGTGGAAACCCCCATTTTTGAGGCGGAAACCCCAATTTTTGAGGTGGAAACCCCCATTTTTGAGTTGGAAACCCCAGTTTTTGAGGCGGAAATCCCCATTTTTGAGGTGGAAATCCCCGTTTTTGAGGCGGAAATCCCAGTTTTTGAGGCGGAAATCCCAGTTTTTGAGGCGGAAACCCCAGTTTTTGAGGTGGAAACCCCAGTTTTTGAGATTGAAACCCCAGTTTTTGAGGCAGAAACCATAATTTTTGAGGCGTAAACCCCCATTTTTGAGGTGGAAATCCCAGTTTTTGAGGCAGAACCCCCCGTTTTTGAGGCGGAAACCCCCAGTTTTGAGGCAGAACTCCCCATTTTTGAGGCGGAAACCCCCATTTTTGAGGCGGAAACCCCCGTTTTTGAGACAGAAACCCCCATTTTTGGGGTGGAACCCCCTATTTTTGAGGCGGAAACCCCCATTTTTGAGGTGGAAACTCCCATTTTTGAGGCAGAAACCCCCATTTTTGAGGCAGAAACCCCCATTTTTGAGGTGGAAACCCCCAGTTTTTGAGGCAGAAATCCCAATTTTTGAGGCGGAACCCCCGGTTTTTGAGGCGGAAACCCCCGTTTTTGAGGCAAAACCCCCCATTTTTGAGGCGGAACCCCCAATTTTTGAGGCGGAAACCCCAGTTTATGAGGCAGAAACCCCAATTTTTGAGGCGGAAATCCCAATTTTTGAGGCGAAAACCCCCATTTTTGGGGTCCTGCTTTTTGCCCCCCCTCATTTTTCGCCCCCCACCCCGTTTCTTGCCCCCCTCCTTTTTACCCCCCCCCCTTTAACCCCTTCCTCACCTTCTCCAGCAGCGCCTTCACCTCCCACTCCTGGCGCTGCCGCCGGCTCCGATACGGATTCACCTCCAGAGCATCCGGGTTCGGCTCCCCTGACCCTGGGGGGGGGTAATTAAAGGGGGAGGCAATTAAAGAGGGGCAATTAGAGAGAAGGGGCAATTAGAGATGGGGGGGCATCAATGGAGGGTTCCCGGGCCCCCCTCCCCCTTCCCTTCCCCTCGGATTGGGGCAAAGGCGGGGGGGGGGGGTCAGTAGGGCTGGGGGCTAATTAGTGGGGGGGGGGGGGGTTAATGAGGGGGTGGGGGGTAATTAACAAGGGGGTTGGGGGCATTTTAGAATGGGGGGGCAATTTGGGGGTTGAAAGGTCCCATTTTGAAGGCAAAAGGCTCCATTTTGGGGGTGGAAATCCTCGTTTTTGGGGTGGAGATCCCTCTTTTTAGGGGCTGGGGGCACCTTTTGGGGTGGAAATGCTCATTTTTGGGGTGGAACCCCCCATTTTTGGTCCTGAGGGGCACATTTTGAGGTGAAAATAACCATTTTTGGGCCTGGGGAGACACATTTTGGGTTGTAAATCCCTATTTTTGAGGCTGAGTGTCCCATTTTGGGGTGGAAATGCCCATTAGTGGGGCTGGGGCTCCCATTTTGGGGTGTAAATCCCTATTTTTGGGGTGGAAATCCCCATTTTTGGGGTGGAACTCCCCGTTTTTGGTGCTGAGGGGAACATTTTGAGATCAAAATAACCATTTTGGGGGCTGAGGATCCCCATTTTTGGGTGGAAATGCCCATTTTGGGGTGTAAATCCCTGTTTTTGGGGTTGGGGAGGCCCATTTTGGGGTGGAGATCCCCATTTTTGGGGCCGGGAGGCACATTTTGGGGTAGAAACGCCCATTTTTTGTGTGGAAATCCCCATTTTTGGAACTGGGGGGCATATTTTGGGGTGGAAATGCCCATTTTCGGGTCTGAGGGTCCCATTTTTGTGTGGAAATGCTCATTTTTGGGGTAGAAACCCCCATTTTTGGTGCCGAGGAGCACATTTTGAGGTGAAAATAACCATTTTCAGGGCTGAGGGTCCCCATTTGTGGGTGGAAATGCCCATTTTCTGGGTGGAAATGCCAATTTTGGGGTGTAAATCCCTATTTTTGGGTGGAAATTCCCATTTTTGGGGCTGGGGGGCATATTTTGGGGTGGAGACGCCCATTTTTGAGGCCAAGGGTCCCACTTTTGTGCGGAAATAGCCAGTTTTGAGGCAGAAATCCCCATTTTTGGTGCTGGGGGAGCATATTTTGAGGTGAAAATAACCATTTTGGGGGCTGAGGATCCCCATTTTTGGGTGGAAATGCCCATTTTTGGGGTGGAAATCCCCATTTCTGGGGCTGGGGGGGCCATATTTTGAGCCGGGGGGGGTCTCTTACCCGGCACGAGGAGGCTGGAGAAGCCGCTGCCGTGCCCCACGCCCAGGACGTCCTCGAAGGGGCAGAAGCTCAGGGCGAGGGGGGGACACGGGGGGCGATGGCGCAGGAACGGCCGGGGGGGGGGCAGCGCCGCCCCCACCCCCTGGAACACCTGGAATTGGGGGGGGGGGGACAGGTTAGGAGGGGCAGAAACATTGAGGGGGGGGGATATGGGGCTCAGGGGCACATTTTGGGGTAAGGGGGGTCCCATTTGGGCTTGGGGATCCCCATTTTGGGGGGCTGGAGGGCCCATTTTGAGGAATAAATCCCCAGTTTGGGGATTAGGGGGCACATTTTTGGGTGGAAATTCCTATTTTTGGGTCTAGGGACAGAGTTTTGAGGCTAAGGGTCCCCATTTTAGGGGCTGAGGGCCTTATTTTGGGGTGGAAATCACAATTTTGGGGGCTGAGGGGCCAGATTTTGGGGTGCGAATCCCCATTTTTAGGGCTAGGGGCACATTTTGGACGGGAAATGAGCATTTTTGGGGCAAGAGCATCCCATTTTGGGATGGAAACCCCCATTTTTGGGGAGGAAATCCTCATTTTTGGGGCTGAAGATCCCGTTTTGAGGTGGAAATGCCCATTTTTGGGGTGGAAACCCCCATTTTTGGGGTGGAAACCCTCATTTTTGAGGCTGAGGATCCTATTTTGAGACAGAAATGCCCATTTTTGGGGTGGAAACCTGCATTTTTGGGGCGGAAACCTTCATTTCTGGGGCTGAGGATCTCATTTTTAGGTGGAAATGCCCATTTTTGGGGTGGAAACCCCCATTTTTGGGGTGGAAACCCCCATTTTTAGGGCTGAGGATCCCATTTTTAGGTGGAAATGCCCATTTTTGGGGCAGAAATCCTCATTTTTGGGGCTGAGGATCCCATTTTTAGGTGGAAATGCCCATTTTTGGGGCAGAAATCCTCATTTTTGGGGCTGAGGATCCCATTTTGAGGTGGAAATGCCCATTTTTGGGGTGGAAACCCTCATTTTTGGGGCTGAGGATCCCATTTTTAGGTGGAAATGCCCATTTTTGGGGCAGAAATCCTCATTTTTGGGGCTGAGGATCCCATTTTGAGGTGGAAATGCCCATTTTTGGGGTGGAAACCCTCATTTTGGGAGTGGAAACCTTCATTTTTGGGGCTGAGGACCCCATTTTGAGGTGGAAATGCCCATTTTTGGGGCTGGGGAGGCACATGTTGGGGTGGAAACCCTCACTTTTGGAGTGGAAACCCTCATTTTTAGGGCTGAGGACCCCATTTTGAGGTGGAAATGCCCATTTTTGGGGTGGACACCCCCATTTTTAGGGCTGAGGATCCCATTTTGAGGTGGAAATGCCCATTTTTGGGGTGGAAACCCCCATTTTGGGTGCGGAAACCTTCATTTTTGCGGCTGAGGATCCCATTTTGAGGTGGAAATGCCCATTTTTGGGGCTGGGGAGGCACATGTTGGGGTGGAAACCCCCATTTTTGGGGCGGAAACCCTCAGTTTTAGGGCCGAGGATCCCATTTTGAGGCGGAAATGCCCCTTTTTGGGGCCAGAGATCCCAATTTTTGGGGCTGGGGGAGCACATTTTGGGGTGGGAATCCCCATTTTTGGGGTGGAAACCCTCATTTTTGGGGCTGAGGATCCCATTTTGAGGTGGAAATGCCCATTTTTGGGGTGGACACCCCCATTTTTGGGGCGGAAACCCTCATTTTTGGTGCTGAGGATCCCATTTTGAGGTGGAAATGCCCATTTTTGGGGTGGAAACCCCCATTTTTGGGGCTGAGGATCCCATTTTGAGGTGGAAATGCCCATTTTTGGGGTGGAAACCTGCATTTTTGGGGCAGAAACCTCCATTTTTGGGGCTGAGAATCCCATTTTTAGGTGGAAATGCCCTTTTTGGGGGCTGGGGAGGTACATTTTGAGGTGGAAATGCCCATTTTTGGGGCAGAAACCCTCATTTTTGGGGCTGAGGATCCCATTTTGAGGTGGAAATGCCCATTTTTGGGGCAGAAACCCTCATTTTTGGGGCTGAGGATCCCATTTTGAGGTGGAAATGCCCATTTTTGGGGTGGAAACCCCCATTTTTGGGGCTGAGGATCCCATTTTGAGGTGGAAATGCCCATTTTTGGGGTGGAAACCTGCATTTTTGGGGCAGAAACCTCCATTTTTGGGGCTGAGAATCCTATTTTTAGGTGGAAATGCCCTTTTTGGGGGCTGGGGAGGTACATTTTGAGGTGGAAATGCCCATTTTTGGGGCAGAAACCCTCATTTTTGCGGCTGAGGATCCCATTTTGAGGTGGAAATGCCCATTTTTGGGGCAGAAACCCTCATTTTTGGGGCTGAGGATCCCATTTTGAGGTGGAAATGCCCATTTTTGGGGTGGAAACCTGCATTTTTGGGGCAGAAACCTCCATTTTTGGGGCTGAGGATCCCATTTTTAGGTGGAAATGCCCATTTTTGGGGCTGGGGAGGCACATTTTTGGGGCAGAAACCCCCATTTCTGGGGCAGAAACCCTCATTTTTGGTGCTGAGGATCCCATTTTGAGGTGGAAATGCCCATTTTTGGGGTGGAAACCCTCATTTTTGGGGCTGAGGACCCCATTTTGAGATGGAAATGCCCATTTTTGGAGTGGAAACCCCCATTTTGGGTGCGGAAACCCTCATTTTTGGGGCTGAGAATACCATTTTGAGATGGAAATGCCCATTTTTGAGGTGGAAGCCCCCATTTTGGGGCCTGAGGATCCCATTTTGAGGTGGAAATGCCCATTTTTGAGGTGGAAATGCCCATTTTGGGGGCTGAGGATCCCATTTTGAGGTAGAAACGCCCACTTTGGGGGCCGGGATCCCCATTTTTGGGGCTGGGGGGGTCCCACCTGCACGACGTCTCCGCAGGCGGCCGCCAGGAGCCCGCGTTGGCTGAAGGCGACGTCGGTGGCGCCGAGCGGCAGCAGCAGCTCCTGCACCGGGTTCAGCGTCCGCAGGTCGAACACCCGCAGCTTGCGATCCAGCCCCGACGTCGCCATGTACCTGAGGAGGCAAAAAAATAAAAGAATGACACCCCCCCCCCCCCAAAAAAAATCAACCCGGGGCCCCCTAACATCGTCCCCAAGCTCACGTGCCGCTGGGGTCGACGTCGAGCGCCCGCACGGCGCCGCGGTGGCAAAGCATCCGAACCAGCGGCTCCGGAGCCTTCGGGCTCCACAGCGTCACCGTCCCTGCAAAACCGGGGGGGGCAGAATCACGGGGGGGGGAATTGGGGGGGCACGAAGGGGTTTGGGGGGTCAGGAATGGGTTTGGGGGGTCAGGAGTGGGTTTGGGAGGGGCCTGGATGAGATTTGGGGGGGCAGGAATGGGTTTGAGGGGGTCAAGAATGGGTTTGGGAGGGGCCTGGATCAGATTTGGGGGGCGGGATTGGGTTTGGGGGATCAGGAATGGGTTTGGGAGGAGCCAGGATCAGATTTGGGGGGGCATGATTAGGGTTGGGGGGGCAGGATTGGGTTTGGGGGGGGCTGGATGAGATTTGGGGGGGCAGGATCAGGTTTGGGGGGTCAGAAATGGGTTTTGGGGGGCCTGGATCAGATTGGGGGGGGCATGAAGGGGTTTGGGGGGTCAGGAATGGGGTTGGGGGGGCCAGGAATGGTTTTGGGGGGGCCAGGAATGGTTTGGGGGGGGCCAGGATGAGATTTGGGGGGCAGGATCAGGTTTGGGGGTGGCCTGGATGAGATTTGGGGGGGCAGGAATGGGTTTGGGGGGGGTGCTGGATAAGATTTGGGGGGTCAGGATCAGGTTTGGGGGGTCAGAAATGGGTTTGAGGGGGTCAAGAATGGGTTTGGGGGGCATGATCAGGTTTGGGGGGGCCAGGAATGGTTAGGGGGGGTCAGTGGGTTTTGGGGTGCCCTGGAGTGGCTTTGGGGGGTCCCAAAGCTGATTTGGGGGGGTCAAGAGTAGGATTTGGGGGGTCAAAGCCTGATTTGGGGGGGGGTCAGTGTGTTTTAGGGAGGAATTACAGGGTCTAGGAGCGGATATGGGTTTCGGGGGGGGGGGGGTGTCAGTGGGGTTGGGGGGGTCAGTGGGTTTCGGGGTGCCCCGGGGGGGGGTTTTGGGGTCCCCACCGTTGCCGTGGCCCAGGTGGACGACGGCGTTAGCCGGGTTGTGGCCCATGGCCGCCGGGCGCCCCCCCCGCGTGCACAGAGCGGCCACCTCGGCCCCCACCGACACGTCCAGGTACTGCAGGAACCCCGACGCGTCCTGGGGGGGGGAAAGGGGGTCACCCCAAAACCAAGAGGGGACCCCAAAACCTGCTAACCACCCCCCACCCCGTTCAAACACTCCCAGCCACTCAAGAACCATCTGCCCCCCACCGGCAAACCTATCCCGAGCCCCTAAAGTCACCTCAGGACCCCCCCAAATCCACCCGGACCCCCCCAAATCACCCCCAGGGCACCCCAAATCCACCCTGCACCCCCCCAGGGCACCCCAAATCCACCCTGCACCCCCCCAAATCACCCCCAGAGTACCCCAAATCCACCCAGGACCCCCCCAAATCACCCCCAGGGCACCCCAAATCCACCCGGGACCCCCCCAAATCACCCCCAGGGCACCCCAAATCCACCCTGCACCCCCCCAAATCCACCCTGGACCCCCACAATCACCCCCAGGGCACCCCAAAACCTCGTGCCGCCCCCAAACCCCCTCCTGGTGCCCCCAAACCCCTCCTGGTGCCCCCAAACCCCCTCCTGATGCCCCCAAACCCCCTCCTGGTGCCCCAAAACCCGCTCCTGGTGCCCCCAAACTCCCTCCTGATGCCCCCAAACCCCCTCCTGGTGCCCTCAAACCCCATCCTGATCCCCCCAAACCCCCTCCTGATACCCCCAAACCCCTCCTGATGCCCCCAGACCCCCTCCTGATGCCCCCAAATGACTCTAGGACCCCCCAAACCCCCTCCGGATGCCCCAAACCCCCTCCGGATGCCCCCAGACCTCGTCCTGATGTCCCCAAACCCCTCCTGATGCCCCCAAATGAATCTAGGACCCCCCAGACCCCCTCCTGATGCCCCCAAACCCCATCCTGATGCCCCCAGACCCCCTCCTGATGCCCCCAAATGACTCTAGGACCCCCCCAAACCCCCTCCTGATGCCCCCAAACCCCATCCTGATGCCCCCAGACCCCCTCCTGATGCCCCCAAATGACTCTAGGACCCCCCAAACCCCCTCCTGATGCCCCCAGACCCCCTCCTGATGCCCCCAAATGACTCTAGGACCCCCCCAAACCCCCTCCGGATGCCCCAAATCCCCTCCGGATGCCCCCAGACCTCGTCCTGATGTCCCCAAACCCCTCCTGATGCCCCCAAATGAATCTAGGACCCCCCAGACCCCCTCCTGATGCCCCCAAACCCCCTCCTGATGCCCCCAGACCCCCTCCTGATGCCCCCAAATGACTCTAGGACCCCCCAGACCCCCTCCTGATGCCCCCAAACCCCATCCTGATGCCCCCAAATGACTCTAGGACCCCCCAGACCCCCTCCTGATGCCCCCAAACCCCATCCTGATGCCCCCAGACCCCCTCCTGATGCCCCCAAATGACTCTAGGACCCCCCAAACCCCCTCCTGATGCCCCCAAACCCCCTCCTGATGCCCCCAAATGACTCTAGCACCCCCCAGACCCCCTCCTGATGCCCCCAAACCCCCTCCGGATGCCCCCAGACCTCATCCTGATGTCCCCAAACCCCTCCTGATGCCCCCAAATGAATCTAGGACCCCCCAGACCCTATCCTGATGCCCCCAAACCCCCTCCTGATGCCCCCAGACCCCCTCCTGTTGCCCCCAAATGACTCTAGGACCCCCCCAGACCCCCTCCTGATGCCCCCAAACCCCTCCTGATGCCCCCAAATGACTCTAGGACCCCCCAGACCCCCTCCTGATGCCCCAAACCCCCTCCTGATGCCCCCAGACCCCATCCTGATGCCCCCAGACCCCATCCTGATGCCCCCAAACCCCTCCTGATGCCCCCAAACCCCCTCCCGATGCCCTCAAATGACTCTAGGTCCCCCCAAACCCCCTCCTGATACCCCCAGACCCCCTCCTGATGCCCCCAAATGACTCTAGGACCCCCCAAACCCCATCCTGATGCCCCCAAACCCCCTCCCGATGCCCTCAAATGACTTTAGGACCCCCCAAACCCCCTCCTGATACCCCCAAACCCCCTCCTGATGCCCCCAGACCCCGTCCTGATGCCCCCAGACCCCTCCTGATGCCCCCAAATGACTCTAGGACCCCCCAGACCCCCTCCTGATGCCCCCAAACCCCCTCCGGATGCCCCCAGACCTCGTCCTGATGTCCCCAAACCCCTCCTGATGCCCCCAAATGAATCTAGGACCCCCCAGACCCCCTCCTGATGCCCCCAAATGACTCTAGGACCCCCCAAACCCCCTCCTGATGCCCCCAAACTCCTCCTGATCCCCCCAAATGACTCTAGAACCCCCCCAAACCCCCTCCTGATGCCCCCAAACTCCTCCTAATGCACCCAAATGACTCTAGGACCACCCCCAAACCCCCTCCTGATGCCCTCAAATGACTCTAGGACCCCGCATACCCCCTCCTGATGCCCCCAAACCCCCTTCTGAAGCTCCCGAATGACTCTAGGACCCCCCCAAACCCCCTCCTGATGCCCCCAAACTCCTCCTAATGCACCCAAATGACTCTAGGACCCCCGAAGCCCCCTCCTGATGCCCCCAAACTCCTCCTGATGCCCCCAAATGACTCTCGGACCCCCCAAAACCCCTCCTGATGCCCCCAAACCCCTCCTGATGCCCCCAGACCCCCTCCTGATGCCCCCAGACCCCCTCCTGATGCCCCCAAATGACTCTCGGACCCCCCCAAACCCCTCCTGATGCCCCCAAGCCCCCTCCCTGATGCCCCCAAGCCCCTCCTGATGCCCCCAAACCCCCTCCTGATGCCCCCAAATGACTCTCGGACCCCCCAGCCCCCCTCCTGGTGCCCCCAGCCCCCCCGTGTCCCCCCCCGGACGCACGGCGGTGGCGAGGAGGAAGTGGTAGGGCAGGAACTGGAGGCGCAGGACGCGGTGGCAGCGCCGCAGGCAGCTCAGCTCCAGCCCCTGGCGGTCGTAGACGTGGAGCCAGCGGCGCTGAGCCACCGCCAGCAGCGTCTCGGCGTGCAGCCACCTGCCCACGCCGAGCACACGCGGGTCAGAGCGCGGGCGCCCGCCCCGAGCCGCCGAGCCACACGCGCTCCACGGGGCCCTGGCTCCGCGTGTCCCTTCCCTGCACACGCGTGTCCCTGGCTCCGGGTGTCCCTGGCTCCACGTGTCCCTTCCCTGCACACGCGTGTCCCTGGCTCCGCGTGTCCCTTCCCTGCACACGTGTGTCCCTGGCTCCGCGTGTCCCTGGCTCCGGATGTCCCTTCCCTGCACATGCGTGTCCCTGGCTCCGGGTGTCCCTTCCCTGCACACGTGTGTCCCTTGTCCTGCACACGTGTGTCCCTGGCTCCGTGTGTCCCTGGCTCCACATGTCCCTTCCCTGCACACGTGTCCATAGCTCCATGTGTCCCTTCCCTGTACACATGCGTCCCTGGCTCCGTGTGGCCCTGGCGCCAGGTGTCCCTTGTCCTGCACACGTGTGTCCCTGGCTCCATGTGTCCCTGGCTCCAGGTGTCCCTTCCCTGCACACACGTGTCCCTGGCTCCGCGTGTCCCTGGCTCCACGTGTCCCTTCCCTGCACACGCGTGTCCCTGGCTCCGCGTGTCCCTTCCCTGCACACGCGTGTCCCTGGCTCCGCGTGTCCCTTCCCTGCACACACATGTCCCTGGCTCTGTGTGTCCCTTGTCCTGCACACGTGTGTACTTGGCTCCACGTGTCCCTGGCTCCGGGTGTCCCTGGCTCCGGGTGTCCCTTCCCTGCACACGCGTGGCCCTGGCTCCGCGTGTCCCTGGCTCCAGGTGTCCCTTCCCTGCACATGCGTGTCCCTGGCTCCGTGTGTCCCTGGCTCCGGGTGTCCCTTCCCTGGCTCCGCGTGTCCCTTCCCTGCACACGCGTGTCCCTGGTTCCATGTGTCTCTAGCTCCGTGTGTCCCTTCCCTGCACACGTGTCCCTGGCTCCATGTGTCCCTTCCCTGCACACATGTGTCCCTGGCTCCGTGTGTCCCTTGTCCCACAAACGCGTGTCCCTGGCTCCACATGTCCCTTGTCCTGCACATGTGTGTCCCTGGTTCCATGTGTCCCCGGCTCCGTGTGTCCCTTCCCTACACACGCGTGTCCATAGCTCCGCGTGTCCCTTCCCTGCACACGCGTGTCCCTGGCTCCGTGTGTCCCTTCCCTGCACACGTGTGTCCCTGGCTCCGGGTGTCCCTTCCCTGCACGTGTGTGTCCCTGGCTCCACGTGTCCCTGGCTCCGTGTGTCC
Source organism: Phaenicophaeus curvirostris (assembly GCF_032191515.1). Lineage (NCBI taxonomy): Eukaryota > Metazoa > Chordata > Aves > Cuculiformes > Cuculidae > Phaenicophaeus > Phaenicophaeus curvirostris. Next base: position 191,293 of record NW_027206695.1, read on the forward strand.
CTTCCGTGCACGTGTGTTCCTTGTCCTGCACACGTATCCCTGGCTCTGGGTGTCCCTTCCCTGCACACGCGTGTCCCTGGCTCCGGGTGTCCCTGGCTCCAGGTGTCCCTTCCCTGCACACACGTGTCCCTGGCTCCATGTGTCCCTTGTCCTGCACACGCGTGTCCCTGGCTCCACGTGTCCCTTCCCTGCACACGCGTGTTCCTGGCTCCGTGTATCCCTGTCTCCGGGTGTCCCTTCCCTGCACACGCGTGTCCCTGGCTCCATGTGTCCCTGGCTCCACGTGTCCCTTCCCTGGCTCCACGTGTCCTTGGATCCATGTGTCCCTGGCTCCGGGTGTCCCTTCCCTGCACACATGTGTCCCTGGCTCCACATGTCCCTTCCCTGCACACGTGTGTCCCTTGTCCTGCACACGTGTGTCCCTGGCTCCGTGTGTCCCTGGCTCTGTGTGTCCCTTCCCTGCACACGCGTGTCCCTGGCTCCACGTGTCCCTTCTCCCACACATGCGTGTCCCTGGCTCCGCGTGTCCCTTGTCCCGCACACGCGTGTCCCTGGCTCCACGTGTCCCTGGCTCCATGTGTCCCTGGCTCCGCGTGTCCCCTCCCTGGCTCCGCATGTCCCTTGTCCCACACACAAATGTCCCTGGCTCCGCGTATCCCTTCCCTGGCTCCGTGTGTCCCTGGTTCCAAGTCTCTCTTGACCCACACACGCGTGTCCCTGGCTCCGCGTGTCCCTGGCTCCACGTGTCCCTTCCCTGCACACGCGTGTCCCTGGCTCTGTGAGTCCCTGGCTCCGTGTGTCCCTTGTCCCACACATGCACATCCCTGGCTCCGTGTCTCCCTTGTCCCGCACACATGCGTCCCTGGCTCCGTGTGTCCCCGGCTCCACGTGTCCCTTGTCCCGCACACGCGTGTCCCATGTCCCCGTGTGTCCCGTGTCCCCGTGTCACACTCACGTGACGTCGCTGACGCTCTCCATGACGTTCATCTCGCAGAGCAGCTCCTTGGTGACCCAGTCGAGAGCCGCCACGTGGCCCCTGCGGCCGCCCAGCAGCAGCTGCCTGGGGGGACAGGGGACAGCTGGGGGACACGGGGGGACACGGGGGGCAGGAGGGGGGGACAGGAGGGGGACAGGAGGGGAGACGGGGGGACAGGAGGGGACACGGGGGGACATGGGGGAGCAAGGAGGGGGGAAGGAGGTGACAAAAGGGGACAGGAGGTGACAAAGGAGGGACAGGAGGGGACAAGGAGGGGCACAAGGGGGACAGGAGGGGACATGGAGGGGCACAAGGGGACACGGGGGGACAGGAGGGGGACAGGAGGGGACGGGGGGGCACAAGGGGGGGACATGGGGGAGCAAGGAGGGGGGAAGGAGGTGACAAAAGGGGACAGGAGGTGACAAAGGAGGGACAGGAGGGGACAAGGGGGGGCACAAGGGGGACAAGAGGGGACATGGGGGGGACAAGGGGGACAAGAGGGGACACGGGGGGGCACGGGGGACAGGAGAGGATGAAGGGGGACAGGAGGGGACGAAGGGGGGACAAAAGGGGGACAGGAGGGGACACAGGGGGACAGGAGGGGACACGGGGGGGCACAAGAGGTGACAAGGGGGGACAGGAGGGGACATGGGGGGGCACAAGGGGGACAGGAGGGGACACAGGGGGACAGGAGGGGACATGGGGGGGCACAAAGGGGGGAAGGAGGTGACGAGGGGGGACAGGAGGGGACAGGGAGGCCGGGGAGGTGACAGGGGGGGTGACAGGGTGACACCCACCGCCCGTTGCGGCTGTAGCGCAGCCGGTAGGGTCCGAACTGTTCCAGGCGCAGCTCGAAGTGCTGGGGGGGGGACACAGGGACACAGGGGGGGGGGTCAGCGCTGTCCCCTGGCTGTGTCCGTGTGTGTCCCCACCCCCATTCCGTGTCCCCTCCCCACCTTGGCGGCGCTGGCGATGTCCACGGCGTCCGCGATGTCCCCTTGTGTCACCGAGCAGGGGTCCTCGTCGGGGTCCGGCTCCAGGAACCTGGGGGGGGGGACACGGGGGGGGTCAAGGGACGTGGGGGACGTTGAGGAGGGGACAAGGGACATGGGAGGGGATGGGGGGGTCAGGGGGACATGAGGGGGGACATGGGGGACATGGCGGGGGGGACAGGGGGACAGGGGAGGGGACCAGGAGGTGCTGGGGGGGGACAGGGGAACATGGGAGGGGACAGGGGGGACACGGCGGGGGACAGGGGACATGGGAAGGGACAAGGGAGAGGACGGGGGACACTGGGGGGACAGGGGGACACGGGGAGGGGACAAGAGACAGGGGAAGGGACAAGGGGACACAATGGGGGGACAGAGGATGGGACCAGGGGACACAGGGGGGGAAACAGGGGACACGGGAAGGGACAAGGGAGAGGACAGGGGGACACTGGCGGGGACAGGGGGACAGTGGGGGGGGCAAGAGACAGGGGAAGGGATAAGGGGACACAAGGTGGGGACAGGGGATGGGACCAGGGGACATAGTGAGGGGACAGGGGGACACGGGAGGGGGACAAGAGGCAAGGGAAGAGATAAGGGGACACAAGGTGGGGACAGGGGATGGGACCAGGGGACACTGGGGGGGGACAGGGGGACCCTGGGGGGGGGACAGGGGAGGGGACAGGGGAGGGGAAGGGACAAGGGGACACAAGGGGGGGACAGAGGATGGGACCAGGGGACACGGGGCGGGGGGACAGGGGACAAGGGAGGGGACAGGGGGACATGGGAGGGGACACTGGGGGGGGACAAGGGGAGGGGACCAGGAGACGCTGGGGGGGGACAGGGGGACACTGGGGAGGGGACAAGAGAGAGGACAGTGGGACACTGGAGGGGACACGGGGGGGGACAAGAGACAGGGGAAGGGACGAGGGGACACAAGGTGGGGACAGGGGATGGGACCAGGGGGCACGGGAGGACACAGGGGGACACTGGGGGGGACCAGGGAGAGGACAGGGGGACACTGGGGGGGACAGGGGAGGGGACAGGAGGACACAGAGGGGACATGGGAGGGGACACTGGGCGGAACAAGGGGACACTGGGGGGGACAGGGAGGTATTTGGGGGTCCCAAGGAGGAATCTGGGGGGGACGCAGGGGGTGGGGAGGGAATTTCGGGGTCCTGAGAGGGGAATTTTGGGGTTGGGGGGGGGGATTTTGGGGTTTGGGGGGGGATTTTGGGGGTTCGGGGGGGATTTTGGGGGTGCCGACCCCGCCTCCTGGGGCAGCGACGGCAGCGCCTGCGGGCAGAGACGCGTTTTGGGGGGGGCAGGGGGAGGTGTTGGGGTTCCCGGAGGGATTTTGGGGTTCGGGGAGGGATTTTGGGGTTCGGGGAGGGGGGATTTTTTGGGGTGCTGACCCCGCCTCCTGGGGCAGCAGCAGCTGCAGCCGCGCAGCCTTCTCGGCCGCTGCCTCCTCGCGGCCCTCCTCGCGCCGCAGGCGCCGCCGCAGCCGGGGGTCCCGCGCTCGGGGCTGGAAACCATAAAGGGGTGAGGGAGGCACCCCAAAAACGGACCCCCCCCTCCCAGCCCCTCAAACCTTCCCTCAAACCTCTCTCTTCCATGGTGACCCCTCCTCCTGCCCCCCCAAATCCCCCCCTGCCCCCCAGGTCCCCTCCTGCCCCCATAAATCCCCCCCCACTGTCCCCCAAATCCCCCCTCCTGCCCCCCCAAAACTCCCCAGTCCCCTCTTCTGACCCCCAAATCCCCCCCCGTTTCCCTCCTGCCCCCCAAATCCCCCCCAGTCCCCCTTACTGCCCCCCCAAAACTCCCCTGTGCCCCCACTTCTGACCCTCAAATCCCCCCCAGTTCCCCCTCCTGCCCCCCAAAACTCCCCTGTACCCCCCTCCTGCCCCCCAAAACTCCCCCGTGCCCCCACTTCTGACTCCCAAATCCCCCCCAGTCCCCCCTTCTGCCCCCCAAAACTCCCCTGTGCCCCCTCCTGACCCCCAAATCCCCCCCTGCCCCCCAAGGCTCCCCCGTGCCCCCACTTCTGAGCCCCAAAACTCCCCCGTGCTCCCACTTCTGACTCCCAAATCCCCCCCAGTCCCCCTTCTGCCCCCCAAAACTCCCCTGTGCCCCCTTCTGCCCCCCAAATCCACCCCTGCCCCCCCCAAACTCCCCCATGCCCCCACTTCTGACCCTCAAATCACCTCCAGTCCCCTTCCTGCCCCCCAAAACTCCCGTGCCCCCACTTCTGACTCCCAAATCCCCCTCAGTCCCCCCTTCTGCCCCCCCAAAACTCCCCCGTGCACCCACTTCTGACTCCCAAATCCCCCTCAGTCCCCCCTTCTGCCCCCCAAAACTCCCCTGTGCCCCCACTTCTGACCCTCAAATCCCCCCCAGTCCCCCTCCTGCCCCCCAAAACTCCCCCGTGCACCCACTTCTGACTCCCAAATCCCCCTCAGTCCCCCCTTCTGCCCCCCCAAAACTCCCCTGTGCCCCCTCCTGACCCCCAAATCCCCCCCTGCCCCCCCAAAACTCCCCCGTGCCCCCACTTCTGAGCCCCAAAACTCCCCCGTGCCCCCACTCCTGACCCCCAAATCCCCCCCAGCTCCCCCCCCGCCCCCCAAAACTCCCCTGTGCCCCCTCCTGCCCCCTAAATCCCCCCTAGTTACCCCTTCTGACCCCCAAAACTCCCCCATGCCACCACTTCTGACTCCCAAATCCCCCTCAGTCCCCCCTTCTGCCCCCCCAAAACTCCCCTGTGCCCCCTCCTGCCCCCTAAATCCCCCCTAGTTACCCCTTCTGAGCCCCAAAACTCCCCCGTGACCCCACTTCTGACCCCAAAATGCCCCCCAGTTCCCCTCCTGCCCCCCAAATCCCCCTCATTCCCCCTCCTCCTGCCACCCACCCCACACCTGCCCCCCAAATCCCCCCCAATTCCCCCTCAACCCCCCCAGTTCCCCCCTCCTGCCCCCCAACCCCCCCCAGTCCCCCTTCCTGATCCCCAAAACCCCCTCGTTCCCCCCCTCCTGCCCCCCAAATCCCCCCCAGTTCCCCTCAAACCCCCCAGTTCCCCCCCAATCCCCCCTCCTCCTGCCCCCTAAATCCCTCCAGTTCCCCCCTCCTGCCCCCCCAAATCCCCCCCAGCCCCCCCTCCTCCTGCCCCCCCGCCCCCCCCTCACCGCTTTGCCTCCCCCCCCCCGCAGGAACCGCTTCAGGCGGGGCCGGGGCAGCGGGGGGGGCCCCGGGAACGGGTCCTTCCTCTGCGGAGACAACGGGATGTAACGGGACGGGGCGGGGGGGGCACCGGGAACCCCCCCTACACCCCCCCCCGCAAATCCGGGATGCCCCCCCTTCCCTTCACCGGTACCGGGACCCCCTCCCCATCGCGGGATTCCCCCCTCCCGCCTCCCTCCGGTACTGGATCCTCCTCCCCGCTACCGGGACCACCCCCCCCATCCCCACTCCGGTACCGAGACCCCCTCCCTGGTACCGAGACCCCCTCCCCGGTACCGGGACTCCCCCAATCAGGGGTCCCCCTCCACTCCCGACCCCTCCCCACGCGTCCTGCGCCCCTCCCTACCCCGGAGAGGACCCCAGGCCCCCCCCGGGCCCCGCCGAGGCCCCCGGTGCCCCCGCTCGCCGCCGCCGCCGCCATCCCCGCCACGTGCGGCCCGCGCCGCCGCCGCTTCCGGCACCGCGACCAATCGGAGAGCGCGGGCGACCGGAAGCGCGAAGCCGGCGCCGCCATGTTGGGTGAGGGCAGCTTGGGGCGCTGGGAGGGGGGGTGGGCTTGAAGGGGCGCCGCCATGTTGGGTGAGGGCAGGAGGGGAGCGCCGCCATGTCGAGGGAGGGAAGGAAAACCGCCATGTTGGTGAGGGCGGAGGAGGGGATGAAGGCCGCCATATTTGGTGGGGCAGCCAAAAGCTCCCTAAATCCCCTCCTGCACCCCAAAATCCCCCCAAAATCCCCTCCTGCACCCCAAAATCCCCCCAAACCCCCTCGTGCACCCCCAAATTCCCCCCAAATCCCCTTCTTCACCCCCAAATCCCCTCCTGCACCCCCAAATTCCCTTCTTCACCTCCAAATCTCCCTAAAAACCCCCCTTCACCCCTAAAATCCCTTCACCCCTACAATCCCCTCCTTCACCCCCAGATCCCCCCAAATCCCCTCCTGCACCCCCAAATTCCCCCCAAATTCCCTCCTTCACCCCCAAATCTCCCTAAAATTCCTTCCTTCACCCCTAAAATCCCCCCTTCACCCCTAAAATCCCCTCCTTCACCCCAACATCCCCCCAAACCCACTCCTGCACCCCCAAATTCCCCCCAAATCCCCTTCTTCACCCCCAAATCCCCCCAAAATCCCCTTCTTACCCCCAAATTCCCCCCAAAATCCCCTTCTTCATCCCCAAATCCCCTCCTGCACCCCCAAATTCCCTCCTTCACCCCCAAATCTCCCTAAAATCCCCCCTTCACCCCAACATCCCCCCAAACCCGTTCCTGTCCCCCCAAATTCCCCCCCAAAATCCCCTTCTTCACCCCCAAATCCCCTCCTGAACCCCAACATTCCCTTCCAAACCCCCTCCTGCACCCCCAAACCCCCTCCTGCGCCCCAAATTCCCCCCCAAATCCCCTTCTTCACCCCCAAATCCCCTCCTGCACCCCAACATTCCCTTCCAAACCCCCTCCTGCACCCCCAAACCCCCTCCTGCCCTCCAATATTCCCCTCAACATCCCTCCCTCCCCCCCCAATCCTTGCCCCCCTCCCCCCGGCAGCCGAGGGGTTAATGGGGGCGGGGCCGGTGGCCGCTGACGTCACTTCCCGGGGGCGGAGGCTGCGAGCCCCGAGCCGGGGGAGGGGACCTGGAGACCCCCGGGACCACCAGGAGAACCCCCAGACCCACCAGGAGAACCTTGGGACCCCCAGAGTGGGACCAGGGTGAGGGGAACCCCAGGAGAACCCCCAGACCCACCAGGAGAACCTTGGGACCCCCCAGAGTGGGACCAGGGTGAGGGGAACCCCAGGAGAACCCCCAGACCCACCAGGAGAACCTCGGGACCACCAGGACCCCCAAAGAGACCCCCAGAGTGGGACCGGGGGGAACTGGGATGGGGGAACCTCAGGAGAACCCCCAGACCCACCAGGAGAACCTCGGGACCACCAGGACCCCCAAAGAGACCCCCAGAGTGGGACCAGGGGGGACCGGGGTGAGGGGAACCTCAGGAGAGCCCCCAGACCCACCAGGAGAACCTTGGGACCCCCGGACTAGGGGGACCTAGTGGGACTAGGGGGGACTGGGGAGAGGGGAACCCCAGGAGAATCCCCAGACCCACCAGGAGAACCTCAAAGTGGGACCAAGGGGGGACTGGGATGGGGGAACCTCAAGAGAACCCCAAGACCCACCAGGAGAATCCTGGGACCACCAGGAGAACCTTGAGACCCCCAGAGTGGGACTAGGGACCAGGGTGGGGGGAACCCCAGGAGAACCCCCAGACCCACCAGGAGAATCCTGGGACCACTAGGAGAACCTCGGGACCCCCAGGGTGGGACCAGGGTGGAAAGCGGGGTGATGGCCGTGGGGTTTCCCTTTTAGGGTTGGCCCCACGGAGACGAAGACCACGGAGACGAAGACCACGGCGGCTGCTGCGCCCCTCGTCGTGGTGGCACCAGCCTGCGGTGGGGACAACGGGGGGTGGGCTGGGTGGCTTCTTTGTCCAAGGTGGCCCCCAAACCTCCTCCATCCACGTCCCCAAACCTCCTCCATCCACGTCCCCAAACCTCCTCCATCCACGTCCCCAAACCTTCTCCGTCCACGTCCCCAAACCTTCTCCATCCACGTCCCCAAACCTCCTCCAGCCGTGTCCCCAAACCTTCTCCATCCACGTCCCCAAACCTCCTCCATCCACGTCCCCAAACCTCCTCCAGCCGTGTCCCCAAACCTTCTCCATCCACGTCCCCAAACCTCCTCCATCCACGTCCCCAAACCTTCTCCATCCACGTCCCCAAACCTCCTCCATCCACGTCCCCAAACCTCCTCCAGCCATGTCCTCAAACCTTCTCTGGTGGCTTCTCCCTTGGATCGTGGGCCATTTGGTGGCCCTTTCCTCCTGGGGTTCCCTGTCCCCGCTCTACATTAACCCTTTCCCAGCCGGAGAGGCCTTCTGGTGATGTCCTCTCTCCCCATCAGACTTGGTGTCCACCAAGAAGGAGGAGAACCAGCAGCTGGATGGACCTTCGGAACTCCCGACCTCCAGCCACCACCTGTCCCCGAGGTTCCATCCAGAAGGATCTTCACTCCTGGAGGCTGGTGGAGACCATGAGATACCCAGCGCCTTCTCAGGCTGCGGGAAGAGCTTCCATTGCCGCTCAACGTTGATGAGCCACGTCCTCGCCGCCTCGTGCCACCCCCAGAAGATCCCCCCGTGTCCCTGTGGTGTGGAGTGTGAGAAGACGCTGGGTTCTCCATCAACGTTGACCAAGCACCACGGTGAGGAGAAGATTCTTGGTTCTCCATCGACGTTGATGAAGCACCAACGTGAGGAGAAGACTCTGCGTTCTCCATTGCCATTGACCAAGCACCAAGGTGAGGAGAAGACTCTGGGTTCTCCATCGCCGTTGACCAAGCACCAAGGTGAGAAGAAGACTCTGGGTTCTCCATCGATGTTGACCAAGCACCAAGATGAGGAGAAGCCCCTTGGTTCTCCATCAGCGTTGACCAAGCACCAACATGAGGAGAAGACTCTGGGTTCTCCATCGATGTTGACCAAGCACCACGGTGAGGAGAAGCCCCTTGGTTCTCCATCGACGTTGATCAAGCACCAAGGTGAGGAGCGTGAGAAGACCCTGAGTTCTCTATCGATGTTAACCAAGCACCAAGATGAGGAGAAGCCCCTCGGTTCTCCATCGATGTTGACCGAGCACCAAGGTGAGGAGAAGCCTCTGGGTTCTCCATTGCCGTTGACCGAGCACCGAGGTGTCCAGGGGGCCGAGAGGCCCTTCGCGTGCCAGCTCTGCGGCCGCCGCTTCCGCCGCCGCTCCCACCTGGTGGCCCACGGGCGCGTCCACACGGGCGCCATGCCCTACGGGTGCCCTCGCTGCGGGCAGCTCTGCCGCGTCCTCTCCACCCTCCTGCGCCACCAGAAGACCCACACGGCCGAGCGGCCCTACCGCTGCGAGCAGTGCGGCAAGAGCTTCCGCCACAGGTCCACGCTGAGCGTCCACCACCGTGGCCACTCCGGGGAGAGGCCCCACCGCTGCCCCCAGTGCCCCAAGAGCTTCAAGATGAGGTGGGAGCTGGTGCGGCACCAGAGGACCCACAGCGGCGAGAGGCCCTACGGGTGCTCCGAGTGCTCCAAGAGCTTCAAGAGCGGCTCGGAGCTGGTGTGGCACCAGAGGACCCACAGCGACGAGAGGCCCTATGGGTGCTCCGAGTGTCCCAAGAGCTTCAAGAGGAGCTCGGAGCTGCTGTGGCACCGCAGGACCCACAGCGGCGAGAGGCCCTACGGGTGCTCCGAGTGCTCCAAGAGCTTCAAGAGGAGCTCGGAGCTGGCTCAGCACTGGAGGAGCCACGCTCGCCAACGGCCTCCTCGCTGCTCCCAGGGTGGAGAAAGCTTGGGAGACGCCTCCCGGCTGGTCGAGCACCAGCGGACGCACCTCGCGGAGCTCGACCACCCGTGTGCGACCTGCGGGAAGAGCTTCTCCAGCCCCGCCGAGCTCGCCGAGCACCTCCAGGGCCATGGCGGCCAGAAGGACCATCGGTGTCCCCAGTGCGGCCGAGGCTTCAGCCGCCACTCCGGCCTCCTGCTCCACCAACGCTCCCACCTGGAGCAGAAACCCTTCCCCTGCCTCGATTGTCCCAAGAGCTTCACCTGCAGCTACCAGCTCCTCCGCCACCGGCAGGTCCACGGCGAGGAGAAGCCCTAGGGTGGAGTCGGGCGCGGCAAGAGCTCTCGGCGCAGCTCCGGGGGAATCGTAGACTCCTCGGACCACCAGGATGGAAGAGACTCACGGGATCATGGAGTCCAACCATCCCCATCAATCACTGACCCGTGTCCCTCAGCGCCTCATCCTGTCCCCTGTCCCTTGGGAGAAGAGCCCAGCTCCCTCCTCTCCACAACCTCCTCTCAGGGAGTTGGAGAGAGCAATGAGGTCTCCCCTCAGCCTCCTCTTCTCCAGGATGAACCATCCCAGGTCCCTCAGACGTGTCCTCCAGCCCCTTCCCCAGCTCCGTTCCCTTCTCTGGCCTCGCTCCAGAGCCTCAATGTCCTTCTTGGCCCCAAACTGACCCCAGGATTCGAGGTTGGGTCTCACCAGAGCCAGAAGAACCTCCCTGGCTCATCCACCGCATCCCATGGACCTTCCTGGATGCATAAAGGAGCTTTTTCTAGGGGTGGTTGAGAAGAAGCCGCCTCCACCCTCCGGTTTCTGGAGCAGAGGGGTGAGGAGAACCACGAGCTTCCCCCAGGACAAAAGAAATCTTGGTAAAATGGGTTTCTTCTTGATGTCTCCACCCAATGTCTTGATTTTTGAGAGATGGAGCCAAAGGGAATCGCGGCTAAAATAAAAGCTTTGATCTGCTGGCGTCCTGCGAACATCTCGGGGTGGTGGAGGAACCTTTGGAGGGAAAAACCCGAGAGAATTCCCATTCCAGAGGGATCCCGGGAGCCCCTCCAGCTCCTGGAGGTGTGGAGACCCATCAGAAGTGGCTGTAGGGGCGGTGGGGTCGGGGTGGAGCCCCCGGGCTCGGCTTCTCCAGCCCTCTCCAAGGATGAAGGTTGAAAGTGAAGCAAGGGGGAGGTCTGTTTGGTGCCCCCACAAGCCCACGTGTCCTCCTCCCCCTCCACCCACCCCCGGGGCTGTCCCGCTGCTCCATCCTCAAGCCCAGAGGTGGGCAAGGCCCAGCCGGGATGGAGACGAGGTGGTTTGGGGGTCAACGAGGTGCTTTGGGGGTCAATGAGGCCACGCCAAGGAGAAGAGTGGAGGAACATTTATTGAGTCTTTGGCAGCACCGAAGGGAGCAAGAGGAGGAGGTGGAGTTGGGTTGTGTCCATCTTCATCCCTGAGACGTCCCCATCCCTGAGACGTCCCCATCCCCATCCTTGATGTCCCCATCTCCATCCCCAAGACGTCCCCGTCTCCATCCCCAAGACGTCCCCATCCCCATCCCCAAGACATCCCCATCTCCATCCCTGAGACGTCCCTGTCTCCATCCCGAAGACGTCCCCGTCTCCATCCTTGATGTCCCTGTCCCCGAGATGTCCCCGTCCCCATCCCTGAGACGTCCCTCTCTCCACCCCTACGATGTGCCTGGAGCCTCTTCCACAGCCTCTTGAGCGACTCAAGAGTAGATTCCCCCATCGACGGGTGGGACAGAGGTTCCACGAAGCCACCAAATGAACCAAACCCCAAACCTGGAGGTGAGGAAGAGCCCAGCCTGGTGGTTCCCTTGGAGTTGTGGGACCATCTCCACCATTTCTCCCTTCCCGAAGAAGCTAAATCCCAAGCGGCGTCTTCCAGACCTTGGTCTGTGCCTGGGACGTCCTCCACCCCCATCTGGCCGTGGCGGGAGCCCATCAGGTCCTGCTTGATGCCACGAGAAGGACTCTTTGCTCAAAAGAGATGGGACCTAAAGCCACCGTGTCCCCTCTTCCACCCTCCTGTGTCCCACAGCTGAGCTGAGCTTCTCCAAGGGCCACCTGGGTCCATCCAGGTGGCTTCAGGAAGCCGCGGAGACCACCAACCGGGTTCCTGCTCGACGTGGCTCCCGGGGTCTTTACCCAACGTGGATTTTCCGATGGGTGATGAAGTTGGAGCAGCGGATGAAGCTCTTCCCGCAGTCGGGACACTCGTAGGGCTTCTCCTCCCGGTGGGTCCTTTGGTGTTTGAGCAAAGCGGAGCTGACGGCGAAGCTCCTGGGGCACTGGGGACACGGGAAGGGCCTCTCCCCGCTGTGGACGTGCTGGTGGGTCACCAGGTTGGAGCTGCGGTTGAAGCTCTTCCCGCAGTGGAGGCAGCGATAGGGCCTCTCCCCCGTGTGGGTCCGTTGGTGCCTGATGAGATCCGAGCTGTTCCGGAACCACTTCCCGCAGTCGCCGCACCTGGAGGAGCAGAGAGACACCAGGTTGGAAGAGACCCACCGGATCAGCGAGTCCAACCGTTCCCGTCAACCACTAACCCGTGTCCCTCAGTGTCCACGCGTCCCTTGGGAGAAGAGCCCAGCTCCCTCCTCCCCACAACCTCCTCTCAGGGAGTTGCAGAGAGCAATGAGGTCTCCCCTCAGCCTCCTCTTCTCCAGGATGAACCATCCCAGGTCCCTCAGACGTGTCCTCCAGCCCCTTCCCCAGCTCCGTTCCCTTCTCTGGCCTCGCTCCAGAGCCTCCACATCCTCCTTGTGGGGAGGGGCCCAGCGCTGACCCCAGGACTCGAGGTTGGGTCTCCCCAGAGGGAGAAGAACCTCCCTGGCCCTGCTGGCCACGCCGGGGCTGCTCCAAGCCAAGATGCCCTTGGCCTCCTTGGCCCCCTGGGCCCCTGCTGGCTCCTGGTCAACCAACCCCCCCAGCTCCTTCTCCTCCAGGGACCTTTCCAGCTCCTTTTCTCCTGGTCTGGAGCTGCTCGGGGTTGTTGTGCCCCAAGTGCCTGGTTGAACCTCATCCCGTTGGTCTCAGCCCATGGATCCAGCCTGTTCCGATCCCTTTGGAGACCCTCAAAACCCTCCAGGAGATCCTCCCAGCTCAGCGTCGTCCCCAAACTCTCTCAGGGTGCCCTCGGTGCCTTCATCCAGGTCCTTGATAAAGACCTTGAACAGGACCCAGCCCAGAGCCCTGGGGACACCACCTGGAACTGGCCTCCAGCTGGAGTTAACTCCATCTCCCACCCCTCTCTGGGTTCTCCAACCAACCAGTTTTCCATCCAGGAGAACGTGCTCCTCTCACACACGGAGGGAACAACTTTCCTGACAACGTGGGGCTTCCCAACGCGAGGAACGACGTCCTTCACCTGTAGGGCTTCTCCCCGGTGTGGACCCGCTGGTGGGTGAGGAGGCTGGAGCTCTGGCTGAAGGTCTTGTCGCACTCCAGACACCTGTAGGGCCTCTCCCCGCTGTGGACCTTCTGGTGGCGGAGGAGGTAGGAGCTGAGGCTGAAGCTCTTCCCGCACTGGGGGCAGCGGAAGGGCCTCTCCCCGCTGTGGGTTCGCTGGTGGGACGTCAGGTTGGAGCTCTGGCTGAAGCTCTTCCCGCAGTCGGGACACACGTAGGGTCTCTCCCCCGTGTGGAGCCGTCGGTGGGCGACCAGGGTGGAGCCGTCGCTGAAGCTCTTCCCGCAGCTGGGACACTCGTAGGGCTTCTCCCCCGTGTGGAGCCGCCGGTGGGTGAGGAGGTGGGAGCTCCGGCTGAAGCTCTTGCCGCACTCCGAGCACTCGTAGGGCCTCTCGCCCGCGGGGAGACGCTGGCGGACGACCAGCTTGGAGCCGCGGCGGAAGGTCCCACCGCACTCCTCGCAGGCACTCGGCCTTTCCTCCCGCTCCGAGCGGCGCGCGGTGGGGTTGGAACCTCTCCTGGCGGAGCATCTTCTCGGTTTCTCCTCCCCGTTGACTCCCCGCTCCAGGGAGTCCTTGGGAACCACCTCTCCCGCGAGGTTCTGCTGGTGGGATTTCTCCTCCGTGTTCTCCATCCCCTGCGGGAGGAAGAAGAAAGGGGTTTCCATCCGTGCTGGGGGGAAGGAGACGGTCCCAGCTCCATCTCCAGGAGGACCACGGCGTCAGCTTGGCGAGAAGATGCTTGGATGGAAGAGGGAGGAGAAGAGAGATGGAGCGACCTCCTCCTCACCTGCCTGGGGGGCTCGTAGCGTCTCCTCTTCCTCACGGGCTCCTCCTCCTTCTCCTGGAGCTGCTCAAGGTCTGGGAACTCCTGGTTTGGGGAGAAAAAAAAACCCACCCCCAAGCTGGGAGGGTGACCCCGAGGTGGGGTGGTGGGTTCCATCCCAACTGGGAAAGCAATGGGAAAGCCACCACCCCCCTCTTGTCCAGAAACCAAGATCCAGCCCATAAACCCCTCCAGACCTCCAAGATCCAGCTCATAAACCCCCCAGACCCCAAGATCCAGCCCATAAACCCCTCCAGACCCCCAAGATCCAGCTCATAAACCCCCCAGACCCCAAGATCCAGCCCATAAACCCCTCCAGACCTCCAAGATCCAGCTCATAAACCCCCCAGACCCCAAGATCCAGCCCATAAACCCTCCAGACCTCCAAGATCCAGCTCATAAACCCCCCAGACCCCAAGATCCATCCCATAAACCCCTCCAGACCCCCAAGATCCAGCTCATAAACCCCCCAGACCCCAAGATCCAGCCCATAAACCCTCCAGACCTCCAAGATCCAGCTCATAAACCCCCCAGACCCCAAGATCCATCCCATAAACCCCTCCAGACCCCCAAGATCCAGCTCATAAACCCCCCAGACCCCAAGATCCAGCCCATAAACCCCTCCAGACCTCCAAGATCCAGCTCATAAACCCCTCCAGACCCCAAGATCCAGCCCATAAACCCCTCCAGACCCCCAAGATCCAGCCCATAAACCCTCCAGACCCCAAGATCCAGCCCATAAACCCCTCCAGACCCCCAAGATCCAGCCCATAAACCCCTCCAGACCTCCAAGATCCAGCTCATAAACCCTCCAGACCCCAAGATCCAGCCCATAAACCCCTCCAGACCCCCAAGATCCAGCCCATAAACCCTCCAGACCCCAAGATCCAGCCCATAAACCCTCCAGACCTCCAAGATCCAACTCATAAACCCTCCAGACCCCCAAGATCCAGCCCATAAACCCCTCCAGACCCCAAGATCCATCCCATAAACCCTCCAGACCCCAAGATCCAGCCGATAAACCCTCCAGACCCCAAGATCCAGCCCATAAACCCTCCAGACCCCAAGATCCAGCCCATAAACCCTCCAGAACTCCAAGGTCCATCCCATAAACCCCTCCAGAACTCCAAGGTCCATCCCGCAAGCCCCTCGAGATGCCACCAAGCCCTAAAACGATGAAGCTCGACCCTCCAAAGGGAGGTGGAGAAGCTTGGGAGACGTAGTTACGGGATGAGAAGGACCTCCAAGCGCTGTCCCACCACAGCTGGAGAGGACAATCCCTCACTCCGGATTCCCAGCATCCCCTCACTCCAGATACCCTGGATCCCCTCACTCCGGATTCCCTGGATCCCTCACTCCGGATTCCCAGCATCCCCTCACTCCGGATTCCCTGGATCCCTCACTCCGCATTCCCATAGGGACCGATCTCTCCGAGCTGGGACACAGGAGGCACCGTCTCCCGACCCAGGAAGCCCACCCCACCCCCCCCCAATTGGGGGGGCTCCGCATCCCATAATACTCCATCGCCGATCCCATAATCCCCAGATTTCCCATCCTGCCCCGCCCCCTCCCTCCAGCTGCTTCTCCCTCGCGTCCCACCTGGAGCACCTGGAGAACCAGGGGGACGTGGGGATGGGACCCACCAGGGTTGGGATGGGGACCAGCCCCGGCCCCCCAGCTCCTCCTGCTCCTCCGGGAAGAGCTGGAGAAGAACGAGGGCGGGTCGGGAGGCTCCTCCGTGACCCGGACACGGTGGAGCCGCAAAGCTCCTCCTCCTCCTCCTTCTCCATCCTTGCTCCTCCTCCTCCATCCCTTCTTTCTCCATCCATTCTTCCCCTCCTCTTCCATCCCTCCTCCATCCCTTCTCCTTCATCTCGCTTGTCCTCCAGCCACCCTCCTCCTCCTTCTCTTCCATCCATCCTCCCTCCTTCTTTCTCCATCCCTCCTTCTCCTCCGTTCTTCCCCTCCTCTTCCATCCCTCCTTCTCCATCCCTTCTCCTCTTCCTCTTCCCTCCCTCCTTCTCCTCCATCCCTCCTTCTCCTCCATTCTTCCCCTCCTCTTCCATCCCTCCTCCTTCTCTATCCTTGCTCCTCCTTCTCCACCTAACTCCATCTCTCCTTCTCCTCCATCCTTCTCCTCCTCCATCCTTCCCCTCCTCTTCCCTCCCTCCTTCCCCATCCCTCCTCCTCCATCCTAACTCCTCCTTCTCTCCTCCTCCATCCTTCTCCTCCTCTACCTCCTCTCTCTCTCCTTTCATCCCTCCTCCTCCATCCGTTCTTCCCCTCCTCTTCCATCCAATCTCCTCCTCCATCCCTCCTCCTCCTGCTCTTCCATCCATCCATCCATCCATCCATCCATCCATCCATCCATCCATCCATCCATCTTCTCCCTCCTTCTCCTCCATCCATTCTTCTCCTCCATTCTTCCCCTCCTTCTCCATCCCTCCTTCTTTCTCCATCCCTCCTCCTTCAGCCCTCTTGTCCTCTACCCACTCCTCCATCCCTCTCCTCCTCTTCCATCCTTCCTTCCTTCTCCATCCCTCCATCCTTCTCCATCCCTCCTTCCCCTCCTCTTCCATCCCTTCTCCTTCTCCATCCTTCCTTCTTTCTTCATCCCTTCTCCTCCATCCTTCCTCATCCATCCATCCTTCCTTCTCCTTCTTTCTCCTCCATCTCTCCTCCTTCTCCGTCCTTCTCCTCCTCCATCCCTCCTTTCTCCATTCTTCTCCTCCATTCTTCTCCTCTTCTTCCATCCCTCCTTCTTTCTCCATCCCTCCTCCATCCATCCCTCCTCTTCCTCCTCCATCCCCCACCAGCTCCCTCCCTGGAGGATCAGACGCCCCTTTTGGAGCTGCTGCCTTACTTGAGGAGAAGCTCTTGCAGGTCCTCAGCTCTCCAGGCCCTCAAGGCCTTTCTGGACTCCATCTGGGTTGTCCAAGCAGCCCCCTCCACTCCGTGGGGGTTCATCGGGACATCATCTTGCGTGGCTTCCACCCCTCTCAGCTCCACAACAGTGACCTGAGCTCCACCTCATGGTGGATAAAACTCCTTTCAGAGTGGTTTTGAGGGGTGACCGACTCGGAGAGGACCTCACGGCACCATCTCCACCTTCTCTGGTCCCACCTCACCCGGGGCCACCAGGAGCTCCTCCACCTTCTCCTCTGCTCCCACCAGGAGCTCCTCCACCTTCTCCTCTGCTCCCACCTCACCCAGCCCCACCAGGAGCTCCTCCACCTTCTCCTCTGCTCCCACCAGGAGCTCCCCCACCTTCTCCTCTGCTCCCACCTCACCCAGCCCCACCAGGAGCTCCTCCACCTTCTCCAACCCCAGGCCACGTGGTCCATGAGCTCACAGACACCAACGTGGTGGATGGCAAATGGCGTTTATTGATAGGTAACACGGCCTTCTAGAGCCTGGGCTGACGACGTCACTGCCGTCTGCTTACAGCATGAGCTAAACACTATTGGCTCTCCAGAGGGGGTCCTACCTTTCCGTACAGCGCGAGATCTTCCGACCGCTGGGCCCTAGGTACCCACACAGGGCCTGGGAGGTTCTTCTCCCTCTGGGGAGACCCAACCTCGAGTCCTGGGGTCACTGCTGGGCCCCTCCCCACAAGGAGAATGTGGAGGCTCTGGAGCGAGGCCAGAGAAGGGAACGGAGCTGGGGAAGGGGCTGGAGGACACGTCTGAGGGACCTGGGATGGTTCATCCTGGAGAAGAGGAGGCTGAGGGGAGACCTCATTGCTCTCTCCAACTCCCTGAAAGGAGGTTGTGGAGAGGAGGGAGCTGGGCTCTTCTCCCAAGGGCCAGGGGACAGGACGGGAGGGAACGGCCTCAAGCTCCACCAGGGGAGCCTCAGGATGGACAGCAGGATGAAATTCTTCATGGAAAGGGTCGTTGGGAGCTGGAAGAGGGAGGGGGTCGAGTCCCCTTCCCTGAGGGGTTTAAGGGCCGGGAGGACGAGGTGCTGAGGGACACGGGTCAGTGATCGATGGGGATGGTTGGACTCCATGATCCTGGGGGTCTCTGCCAACCTGGTGACTCTGTGAGTCTGTGAGTCTATGAATCACAGAATCACAGAATCACAGAATAACCAGGTTGGAAGAGACCCACCAGATCATCGAGTCCAACCATCCCCATCAATCACTAAACCATGTCCCTCAGCACCTCGTCCACCCGTCCCTTAAACCCCTCCAGGGAAGGTGACTCAACCCCCTCCCTGGGCAGCCTCTGCCAGTGCCCAATGACCCTTTCTGTGAAATATTTTTTCCTAATGTCCATCCTGAGGCTCCCCTGGCGGAGCTTGAGGCCATTCCCTCTCGTCCTGTCCCCTGTCCCTTGGGAGAAGAGCCCAGCTCCCTCCTCTCCACAACCTCCTTTCAGGTAGTTGCAGAGAGCAATGAGGTCTCCCCTCAGCCTCCTCTTCTCCAGGCTAAACACCCCCAGCTCTCTCAGCCGTTCCTCATCAGGCCTGTTCTCCAGCCCCCTCACCAGCTTCCTTGCTCTTCTCTGGACTCGCTCCAGAGCCTCAACATCCTCCTTGTGGTGAGGGGCCCAGAACTGACCCCAGGATTCGAGGAGCGGTCTCCCCAGTGCCGAGTCCAGAGGGAGAAGAACCTCCCTGACCTGCTGGTCACGCCGTGTCTGATCCAAGCCAAGATGCCATTGGCCTTCTTGGCCACCTGGGCCCCTGCTGGCTCATGTTCAGTCGCTGTCAACCAACACGCCCAGGTCCCTCTCCTCCAGGCAGTTTCCAGCCAGACTTCTCCCAGTCTGGAGCTGCTCAGGGTTGTTGTGCCCCAAGGGCAGGACCCGGCATTTGGCCTTGTTAAACCTCATGCCATTGGTCTCAGCCCACAGATCCAGCCTGTTCCGATCCCTTTGGAGCCTCCCGACCCTCCCGCAGATCAACACTTCCACCCAGCTCAGTGTCATCTGCAAACTTACTTAGGGTGTATTTTGTCCCCACATCCAGGTCATTGATAAAGACATTGAACAGGGCTGGACCCAGCCCTGAGCCCTGGGGAACCCCACTTGTCACTGGCCTCCAGCTGGAGTTAACTCCATCTCCCACCACTCTCTGGGCCCTCCAGCCAACCAGTTTTCCACCCAGGAGAGTGTGCGCCTGTCCAGCCCAGAGGTGACAGTTTCCGAAGCAGAATGCTGTGAGAAACTGTGTCAAAGGCTTTGCTGAAGTCCAGGAAGATCCATCCACAGCCTTGTCCTCATCCAGCAATGAAAAGGGCGGGAAAGGGGGAAAGGGCGGGAAGGGGGGAAAAGGGCGGGAAAGGGCGGGAAGGGGGGAGGGGAAAAGGGCGGGAAGGGGGGAGGGGAAAAGGGCGGGAAGGGGGGAGGGGAAAAGGGGAAAAGGGATCAAGGAAAAGGGGAGCGCAAGGAGAAGGTGGAGGGTTTTGAGGTTCTCCAAAGGGATCTGAACAGGCCGGACCGCTGGGCTGAGACCAACGGGATGATTGTTAACGAGGCCAAATGGCGGGTCCTGCCCTTGGGGCACAACAACCCCGAGCAGCTCCAGACCAGAAGCCTGGCTGGAAAGTGCCTGGAGAAGGACACGAGCCAGCAGGGGCCCAGGGGGCCAAGGAGGCCAAGGGCATCTGGGCTTGGATCAGACACGGCGTGGCCAGCAGGGCCAGGGAGGTTCTTCTCCCTCTGGGGAGACCCAACCTCGAATCCTGGGGTCAGTGCTGGGCTCCTCACAACAAGAAGGATGTTGAGGCTCTGGAGCGAGGCCAGAGAAGAGCAACAAAGCTGGTGAGGGGGCTGGAGAAGAAGAGGAGCGGCTGAGAGAGCTGGGGGGGTTCAGCCTGGAGAAGAGGAGGCTGAGGGGAGACCTCATTGCTCTCTCCAACTCCCTGAGAGGACGTTGTGGAGAGGAGGGAGCTGGGCTCTTCTCCCAAGAGACAGGACGAGGCGCTGAGGGACATGGGTTAGTGATTGATGGGAAGGGTTGGACTCCATGATCCTGTGGGTCTTTTCCAACCTGGTGATTCTATGATTCTATAACCATCAAGATCTGCCGGAGTGGGAGGCAAACCCAGAGTGACGACGGAATCTCAATGTGAGTCTGATCGTTCTCCTTTATTCACACACACAACACTCCTTATACCCTTATTCTAGCCGAGCACACGCTAATAAACAACTTACAATCGGTTCTACTGTGCTGTCCACGCGCCTTAAACACTCCCAAGATTGGTTAAAAGATGTTAAGCACACGAAGGGGGCCGATACGATGGTCTTGACGTCTTACGGACCTTCCAGCGCTGAGTTCCGTGCTTTCGTTATGCACTTTTGACAGGAATGGTTGGACTCGATGATCCAGTGGGTCTCTTCCAACCTGGTCATTCTATGATTCTATGACGCTTCCTTCTGTCAACACACCAAGGGCAGCTTTAAGGAGGAACGCCAGGCCTAGTCACAAGTGTTGAACCCTGGATTGTTCATGGCTATCAAATCATGTCCTCAGTCGTCGAGCCATCCTTCCACAAAGATCCACTTTACGATAGAGAACGCAAACCTTCTGTAGTGCCTCGGTATCCAGTCCCAACTCCCTCAGCGCATTTCCACTCACGAGAATCCTGAGTGCGACCCCCTCTCTTCCACACGTGCCCCTTCCCTGCATGTTTTTAACTCACGAGCCTTAAGAAAGACCCCGAAGCCCAACAAGCTACGAGCATGAGAACAAGGGCCGTTTGTTCCGTGCTGGCTGCTAATATCGCAGCTTCCCTGGCCGCTCGGCCCAGCGCACACGCAACCCTGGAATCTTTAAGCCCAGGGGGCTCAATTAGAGAAAGAGGCAAACAGGGATTTCACACAGTGCCGGGAGCCATCGCGGCACAATATTTCTCTGCAAGAAGCTCCAACCCTTCCCCAGCTCCTCCGGCCAGGGACACGTTCAGGCCGCGCTGCTCCCTGCAGGGACAGAGGGAGAGACGGTGTCACCCAGGGCCACCTCGGTGTCCCCAGCTCCCGTCGGGCCCCCCCTGTACTGACCCTGAGCTGCCAATCCCCGTGTCGGCGCCTGCAGGGAGAGAAAGAGCCGTGAGCCGCCCGCCCGGCGCTCTGTGCCCCCAGCCGGCCCGGCAGCCTCCGGGAGAGCAGGGCGACGCCGGATTCCCCCTCTTCGCGGGGAAAAGGGGCGGCAAAGCAAGGAGGGGGGATCGGGAAACGCCGGCAGCGGCCTCGAGGCCACCCCGAGCCAGCCGGGCCGCCGGTACTCACTTGATGCCCTGGTGTAGCGCTCCTCCTGCTTCCCTGCGGAGAGAAAGAGGCATCGGCATCGCCGGCACGTCCCTCCCGCAGCCCTCGGCACCACCGGCCGCGGCGCTTTACCTGACTGGAGCTTCCAGAAGGCAATTCCAGCGACGCCGACAAGCAGGGCGGCGGCAACCACGGCCCCGACGATGAGGAGGACGTTGTCGGCCCCTCTCTCTGCAGACTCATCCCACACGTAGAGGCCGGGCTGGGCCAGGCTGGGGTGTTCCACGCGGCACCGGTACTTGGCCTTCTCCTCCGGGCGGATGACGATGGAGGCCGCCGTGTAGAAGGTGCCGTCGCTGTTGGGCACGATGCCACTCCACGTGGTGTCCTGGTCCCTCGGATCGTTGTCCCTCAGCCAGCTGACGGAGATGCCCCGTGGGTAGAAGCCGTAAACGCGGCAGCGCAAGGTCAGGAACTCCCCGGCCTTCTTCCCCGACACTCGGACCGTGGGCGGCTCTGGGGAAGGGGTCGGGGTCAGCGTCGGCACACGCCCCCGCGCCGCCCGCTCCCCGTCTCGCCTCACCTTTCCTCTCCAGCACGCTCTGCCTGTAGCTCACATAATCCTTCAACCATGGGATGCACATGTTCACCACAGAGTTCTTCCACCTCTCAGCGACCATCCCATCCTTCTCCCACCTTATCTTGGTGGCGACTGCCCTGGCGTCCACTGCGATGAACGTCACGCTGTCCATGTCCCAGGAGATGAAGTCCTTCCCGTCGTAGGCGTCCTGCAAATACCCCTTGGTGCCGTTGTTCTCCAGGAGGTCACAGCCGTACATGCGCTGGATCGTGTGAACTCCTAAAACAGGCTGGATCTGAACAGGCTGGACCGCTGGGCAGAGTCCAATGGCAGGAGGTTTAACAAGGCCAAATGCCGGGTCCTGCCCTTGGGGCACAACAACCCTGAGCAGCTACAGACTGGGAGAAGTCTGTCTAGAAAGCTGCCTGGAGGAGAGGGACCTGGGGGTGTTGGTTGACAGCGACTGAACATGAGCTAGCAGTGTGCCCAGGTGGCCAAGAAGGCCAATGGCATCTTGGCTTGTATCAGACACGGTGTGACCAGCAGGTCCAGGGAGGTTATCCTCCCTCTGTACTCAGCACTGGTGAGACTGCTCCTCGAATCCTGTGTTCAGTTCTGGGCCCCTCACCACAAGAAGGATGTTGAGGCTCTGGAGAGAGTCCAGAGAAGAGCAACAAAGCTGGTGAAAGGGCTGGAGAACAGGCCTGATGAGGAGCGGCTGAGAGAGCTGGGGGTGTTTAGCCTGGAGAAGAGGAGGCCGAGGGGTGACCTCATTGCTCTCTACAACTACCTGAAAGGAGGTTGTAGAGAGGCGGGTGCTGGCCTCTTCTCCCAAGTGACAGGGGACAGGACAAGAGGGAATGGCCTCAAGCTCCGCCAGGGGAGGTTTAGGCTAGACGTTAAGAAAACATTCTTTACAGAAAGGGTCATTGGGCACTGGCAGAGGCTGCCCAGGGAGGTGGTTGAGTCACCTTCCCTGGAGGTGTTTAAGGCACGGGTGGACGAGGTGCTGAGGGATATGGTTTAGTGTTTGGTAGGAACGGTTGGACTCGGTGATCCGGTGGGTCTCTTCCAACCTGGTTATTCTGTGATTCTGTGATTCTGTGAAAACACGATGTGGGGTGAGGGGCTGCTGCAGCCCTGGCCCTTCAGGGGGGCACGGCCCCCCGGTGTTGAACCCCAGAGCTTGGGGGGCATCGGGCACCAGCACGAGAGCTGCTCCCAGCCCTGCTCGGGGCCCACAGCGCTCGGCGCGTCCCATAAAGCCACGAGGCAGCCCCCCCGGCACCAGCCCCACGGCACCCTGGGGGCCCAAAGGCCACGGGGGGCACAAGGCCACGGGACGGGGGGACCAGCAGCCCCCCCAGATCTGGGACCAGGGAAGCCCACGTGCTGTGGGGCCGGGCTGGGGCGGCCAGGACCCCTCACAGCCTGGGGGCCGAGGGGGCTGGGAGCCCTGGGGTGACGACAGCAGCTGGACAAGGGTCGGCACCGTGGGGCAGGAGCTTGGGGGGCAGCGGGGAACTCGCCCAGCCCCACGCAGCCCCCCCCGCTCTCACCCCCACTCTGGTTGTAGCGGTGTTGCAGCCTGTCCATGTGTATGCGGTTAACCTCCTCGATTTCCTGTGCGATCTCGGACTGGCTGTCCCAGTGCTGCTGACCCAGGTTGGCCTTCACCCAGTCTGCTCGGGGCACCATCCTCCTGCTCTCGCTGTCGTAGCGCACGATGAGGTTTCCATCCACGTAGCCCACGATCACGAATTCCGGGACCCCCGGGCTGGGGTTAGTCACCGCAACTTCAAAGTAGTGCAGGGAGTGGAGTCCTGTGGGAACAGGGGGGTGACAGGGAGGTGACAGGGCCCAGGGAGGGCTGGGGGGGCCCTCGGGGAGCAGATCTGGGCTCGGGGGCAGCTTCAGGGTGGGGAGGGAGGTGGGTCTGGGCGGGGGTCCTGGTTCTGGGGAAGGGGAGAGAAGGGGGAGCCTGGGGTGAAGGAAAAGGGGGTCCAGGGGGCCTTGATGACCAGAAATGAGAGTCCAGGGGGTCCCAGGGGACAAGGACAGGGGGGTCCAGGGGTGGGAGACTCGAGAAGACCAGAAATGGGGGTGTAGGGGGTCCCTGGGGTCAAGAATAGGGAGCGATAGGGGACATGTGGGGACAGAAATGGGGGTGTAGGGGGTCCCTGGGGTCAAGAAAAGCAGATCTGGGGGGGAGGGCAGGAAGGGAATCAAAGGAAGGGAGCTCTGGGGCCCAGAAAAAGGGGTGCGGGGCGGGGTGGAGGAATGGGAGGGGGGTCCCAGTGCCCGGGGAAGAGGATTTTATGGGGGTCCCGGTGCCCTGAGAAGGAGGAGGGAGAGAAGGGGCTGCACAGGGGGTCCTGGAGTCCGGGGGTGGAGACGGTTCAAGGGATGGGGGGGAGCAAAGCCCGAGGGGTGCAGGGGGTGTTTCTGAGCCCAGGACAGGGGCGCAGTCTTCAGGGATGAAGGGGGTTCAAAGGATGAGGGGGCTAAAGGGATGGTGGGTCACGAAGCCCAAGCAAAACGGGGTGCAGGGTAGGCCCCTGAGCCCAGGACAGGGGGTGCAGGGGAGTCCTGGTGCCCGGGGGGGTCCCAGTGCCCAGGGACGGGGGGGTCCAAGGGATAGGGGGGTCCCGAAGCCAATGGAAAAGGGGGTGCAGGGGGTCCCAGAGCCCGGGCCAGGGTCCCGAGCCCCCGGGCCCCCTCTCACCGCTCGCCACGCCGCCCAGGACCGCCAGCAGCAGCCCCGGGGCCGCAGCCCAGCCCGACGCCATCGCGGCCCCGAGCCCGCCCCGAGCCCCCGCCCCGCCCCGCCCGCTCCCATTGGCGGAGCCGCCGCCCGCCGGCCAATGGCGGCCCGGGGCGCCGCGTGACGTCACCGGTCGCCGGGCAGATCCCGGCGCCGAGGGTTGGCGGAGACAAAGCTCCCCGCTCCCTTCTCTCCCTTTCGCTTTCGTTTCCGCCAACCCTCGGCGCCGGGATCTACCCGGCGACCGGTGACGTCACGCGGCGCCCCGGGCCGCCATTGGCCGGCGGGCGGCGGCTCCGCCAATGGGAGCGGGCGGGGCGGGGCGGGGGCTCGGGGCGGGCTCGGGGCCGCGATGGCGTCGGGCTGGGCTGCGGCCCCGGGGCTGCTGCTGGCGGTCCTGGGCGGCGTGGCGAGCGGTGAGAGGGGGCCCGGGGGCTCGGGACCCTGGCCCGGGCTCTGGGACCCCCTGCACCCCCTTTTCCATTGGCTTCGGGACCCCCCTATCCCTTGGACCCCCCCCGTCCCTGGGCACTGGGACCCCCCCGGGCACCAGGACTCCCCTGCACCCCCTGTCCTGGGCTCAGAGAACCCCCCTGCACCCCCTTTCCTCGGGCTTCGGGACCCCCCATCCCTTTAGCCCCCTCATCCTTTAAACCCCCTTCATCCCTGAAGACTGCGCCCCTGTCCTGGGCTCAGAGACCACCCCTGCACCCCTCGGGCTTTGGGGTCCCCCCATCCCTTGAACCGTCTCCACCCCCGGACTCCAGGACCCCCTGTGCAGCCCCTTCTCTCCCTCCTCCTTCTCAGGGCACCAGGACCCCCATAAAATCCTCTTCCCCGGGCACTGGGACCCCCCTCCCATTCCTCCACCCCGCCCCGCACCCCTTTTTCTGGGCCCCAGAGCTCCCTTCCTTTGATTCCCCTCCTGCCCTCCCCCCCAGATCTGCTTTTCTTGACCCCAGGGACCCCCTACACCCCCATTTCTGTCCCCACATGTCCCCTATCGCTCCCTATTCTTGACCCCAGGGACCCCCTACACCCCCATTTCTGGTCTTCTCGAGTCTCCCACCCCTGGACCCCCCTGTCCTTGTCCCCTGGGACCCCCTGGACTCTCATTTCTGGTCATCAAGGCCCCCTGGACCCCCTTTTCCTTCACCCCAGGCTCCCCTTCTCTCCCCTTCCCCAGAACCAGGACCCCCGCCCAGACCCACCTCCCTCCCCACCCTGAAGCTGCCCCCGAGCCCAGATCTGCTCCCCGAGGGCCCCCCCAGCCCTCCCTGCGCCCTGTCACCCCCCTGTCACCCCCCTGTTCCCACAGGACTCCACTCCCTGCACTACTTTGAAGTTGCGGTGACTAACCCCAGCCCGGGGGTCCCGGAATTCGTGATCGTGGGGTACGTGGATGGAAACCTCATCGTGCGCTACGACAGCGAGAGCAGGAGGATGGTGCCCCGAGCAGACTGGATGAAGGCCAACCTGGGTCAGCAGCACTGGGACAGCCAGTCCGAGATCGGACAGCGAAACCAGGACAGTTACCGCATAGACCTGGACACGCTGCGACACCGCTACAACCAGAGTGGGGGTGAGAGCGGGGGGGGCTGCGTGGGGCTGGGCGAGTTCCCCGCTGCCCCCCAAGCTCCTGCCCCACGGTGCCGACCCTTGTCCAGCTGCTGTCGTCACCCCAGGGCTCCCAGCCCCCTCGGCCCCCAGGCTGTGAGGGGTCCTGGCCGCCCCAGCCTGGCCCCACAGCATGTGGGCTTCCCTGGTCCCAGATCTGGGGGGGCTGCTGGTCCCCCCGTCCCGTGGCCTTGTGCCCCCCGTGGCCTTTGGGCCCCCAGGGTGCCGTGGGGCTGGTGCCGGGGGGGCTGCCTCGTGGCTTTATGGGACGCGCCGAGCGCTGTGGGCCCCGAGCAGGGCTGGGAGCAGCTCTCGTGCTGGTGCCCGATGCCCCCCAAGCTCTGGGGTTCAACACCGGGGGGCCGTGCCCCCCTGAAGGGCCAGGGCTGCAGCAGCCCCTCACCCCACATCGTGTTTTAGGAGTTCACACGATCCAGCGCATGTACGGCTGTGACCTCCTGGAGAACAACGGCACCAAGGGGTATTTGCAGTACGCCTACGACGGGAAGGACTTCATCTCCTGGGACATGGACAGCATGACGTTCATCGCGGCGGACGCCGGGGCAGTCGCCACCAAGATAAAGTGGGAGAAGGATGGGATGGTCGCTGGGCAAGAGAAGAACTACGTGGACAACATCTGCATCCCAGCATTGAAGAGGTTCCTGAGCTACGGGCAGAGCGTGCTGGAGAGGAAAGGTGAGGGGAGACGGGGAGCGGGCGGCGCGGGGGCGTGTGCCGACGCTGACCCCGACCCCTTCCCCAGAGCCGCCCACGGTCCGAGTGTCGGGGAAGAAGGCCGGGGAGTTCCTGACCTTGCGCTGCCGCGTTTACGGCTTCTACCCGCGGGGCATCTCCGTCAGCTGGCTGAGGGACAACGAGGTGAGGGACCAGGACACCACGTGGAGCGGCATCGTGCCCAACAGCGACGGCACCTTCTACACGGCGGCCTCCATCGTCATCCGCCCGGAGGAGAAGGACAAGTACCGGTGCCGCGTGGAACACCCCAGCCTGGCCCAGCCCGGCCTCTACGTGTGGGATGAGTCTGCAGAGAGAGGGGCCGACAACGTCCTCCTCATCGTCGGGGCCGTGGTTGCCGCCGTCCTGCTTGTCGGCGTCGCTGGAATTGCCTTCTGGAAGCTCCAGTCAGGTAAAGCACCGCGGCCGGTGGTGCCGAGGGCTGCGGGAGGGACGTGCCGGCGATGCCGATGCCTCTTTCTCTCCGCAGGGAAGCAGAAGGAGCGCTACACCAGGGCATCAAGTGAGTACCGGCGGCCCGGCTGGCTCGGGGTGGCCTCGAGGCCGCTGCCGGCGTTTCCCGATCCCCCCTCCTTGCTTTACCGCCCCTTTTCCCCGCGAAGAGGGGGAATCCGGCGTCGCCCTGCTCTCCCGGAGGCTGCCGGGCCGGCTGGGGGCACAGAGCGCCGGGCGGGCGGCTCACGGCTCTTTCTCTCCCTGCAGGCACCGACACGGGGATTGGCAGCTCAGGGTCAGTACAGGGGGGGCCCGACGGGAGCTGGGGACACCGAGGTGGCCCTGGGTGACACCGTCTCTTCCTCTCTCTCCTCAGTGCAGGGAGCAGCGCAGCCTGAACGTGTCCCTGGCCGGAGGAGCTGGGGAAGGGTTGGAGCTTCTTGCAGAGAAAGATTGCGCCGCGACGGCTCCCGGCACTGCGTGAAATCCCTCTTTTTGCATCTCTAATTACGCTCTATAATTATCATAGAATCATAGAATCGCTAGCTTGGAAATGACCCGCTGCGTCATCGAGTCCAACCATTCCTATCAATCACTAATTAATTTGGTTCCTTCAATTATTTCATGAAATGTTGAGGTTGGAAATGAGCTTTTCACCATTTACAGACGCCCTGCGCTCACAATAAACGCTTGGTGCCTCTCGGCGGGTTCTGCCTCCTCGCCCGGTGCCGGGTTGGGTTGGCATCTAGTTGGGTTCCTTCCTTCCAGCCTTGGGATGGGGAGGGGGGTTTGTGCCCCTGACGGTGGTGGGGACGTGGTGATGGATCTCGGCGGCGTTGGAAACACAGCGATGGGCTGAGCGGTGGTGGGGACGTGGTTGTTGTGCCCCAAGGGCAGGACCCGCCATTTGGCCTCGTTAACCCTCATCCCACTGGTCTCAGCCCACGGATCCAGCCTGTTCAGATCCCTTTGGAGAACCTCAAAACCCTCCACCTTCTCCTTGTGCTCCCCTTTTCCTCACTCCCTTTTCCCGCCCTTTTCCCCTCCCCCCTTTCCCGCCCTTTTCCCCTCCCCCTTTCCCGCCCTTTTCCCCTCCCCCTTTCCCGCCCTTTTCCCCTCCCCCTTTCCCGCCCTTTTCCCCTCC